>NW_024870974.1:22562500-22612500 GCF_019054845.1 Dipodomys spectabilis
AGTCTACCTGCCGGACCTGGAGGACAGAACCAAGAATATCATCCTTAATTCAAAGGCAAGAAGTTAAAAGGGGGATTTAGCATCTGCTCTGGCTGGGGAGTCAGAAGGAGGGAGAGGAGGAGAGAGACTCTGGAACCGTTTAGTAGGTAGTAGCAGGGAGAGTCACATTTAGGCTGATTTTTTTTTTTTTTTTACTGCATGATACATTTTATTTATTTATGGAGACACGCGATCTCTTCTTCTCCCTGAACAGAAATTTATCAGTGTGTCCATCCTGACTTACTAGGCTCAGAGGACACTCACTGCTAATTTCCCTTTATTTCACAGATTTCTTTGACCTGCACTCATAAAGCGTCACTCTGCGATGGCTTCCTTTAGCATGCATCTGTATTTCATTCCAAGTCCCAACTCCTTTTGATCTACAGCACCAGCCTGCGCTGTGCCACCTCTTTGTCCTCTCTTCACAGATTGCACTTGTATTGACATTTTAGTCATTTGATTTATCCCAACCGCTTCCCCCATGCCAACCAGATCGTAATTCCCTTCCTGCGAGCATCACTTGAAGACCTTCCCTGTTATTTCCCTGGGCTCCTAGTATTTGTGGATCAGGACCTAAGAGATTTACTAATGATTTGTCTCCTCTTTTAGTTCTCTATTTGCTTAGATCCAAAACCACAGGTGGTGAGTTGGGAGGCCTGGGGATATCTGGAATTGTGTGATACATGAGTGAGCTTTGTTCTGCTTGGTGGGGAGTGCTGGAAACTTCCATCTCAGACAAGGGTGGAAGGCTCCAGTCAGGCTGGCTCCCCTTATGGGTTCTGCTAGGCTTTGTAAATCTAGTGCTTGCTACCAAATTCTGAAGGGTTCTGGAAGGGGAGAGATGGATCGTGGGTTTCAAAGTGGATTTTCTTTTAAAAAGAGGGATGTCCTGTAAAAGCCCATATGAAAGTTTGGTTAGAAGGGAGCAGAATGCTCCTTTCCTTGTGCATGTGTCTCTTCTCTTGTGTGGTCTGACCTGGGCAGGCACATACATGGATGACTTAGAGATGCAGGAGAAAGGGAGGGGAGAAACCCCCCTTCCTGAATTCTCACAGTGTTGGCCCTGAAATACTGAATGCAGCATTACCATATGCCCTCTAGTTGTCCTGGCTTTCTTTAGTGACATCTGTTTTCCTGTCAGACAAAAGAAATCTGCACAGATTACCGCCCCTCCCCCCCAACGTGCCTTTAGCGATCTTTGAACAGTTCTTGGCATTGGGCACACAGAGGTCTGTGACTGAGGTAGGATGTGTTGGAGACTGGCTGTACCAGGAAACAAAGCCTTCTTGCTTGCACAGTGTGGTCAGCTGTCAAAGGAATTGTAATTGCCCACTCTGCTGCTCCACTCTGTTGGGCACAGAGAACGCAGGTTCTCCAATGGGGTTCCAGCTGGAATGACGAAATGATCCTGGCTCCCTTTCTGGTGGTGGATCAAAGATCTGACCCTGAGGGAAGAGCTCCTATCAAGAAAACTTCTGCTAGCCAGCTGCAGCATCTTACTCCTGTAATGCCAGCTACTCAGAAGGCTGAGATTCGCCAGACCATGATTTGAGCCCCTTTTAGACATAAAGTTTGTGAGACACTAGCTCACCCAATAGCTGGGCCTGGTGGCATATATCTGTCCTCCAAGCCTGGGAAAATAAAGAAAGAAAGAAGGAAAGAAAGAAAGCAAAGAGTTGGAGGCATGTCTTAGTAACAGAGTACCTGCCTAGCAAGTGCAAGGCCCTGGGTTCGAACTCTTGTATTGACAAAATGAAACAGTCCTGTCCTGCTTTCTCCATTGCTGGTGAGGCTATGCTGGAAACACACCTTATACTCTGTCTAACCACTGTCTCTGTGTCTGTGGACAAAAAGAGGTTAGATTTAAAATGGGGGAATGTAGACTCTGAGGTCATCACATTATTCTAGTGGTAGTCTATCACATCTTCCTTAGAAATATTTAAATTTCCTTCAGACACTTGAAGGTGGAATTGAGAATCCTTTCACGTTTCAGGGCCAATTCAGTTCCCTAGCAGGGAACACTGCAACAAGCAATGTTGGTTTGTATGTGCTGAGAGCAATCTACTCAGTATTAATGTTCTATGGAGCCAAGGACCCCTGGAATCCTGTGAATTATGGCTAAGCTTTTCAGTGCGATGAGAAGTACAGGATAGCAAAGCAAAAGTGTTAGGAGAAGCTGGATGTGGCAGCTTAAGCCTGTAATCCTAGCTACTCAGGAACTGGAGATTAGGTTAACTCAGGCAAAGAAAAGTCCTCTGTGAAGCCAGGCCCAGTGGCTCACACCTGTAATCCTAGCTACTCAAGAGGCTGAGATCTGAGGACTGTGGTTCAAAGCCAGCTCAGGCAGAAAAGGGCTCATGAACTCTTACTTGCACTTTACCACTGAAAAAACTGGAAGTGAAACAGTGCCTCAAAATGATAGAGTGCTAACCTTGAGCAAAAGAGCTCAGGGACAGTGGCCAGGCCCTGAGTTCTAGCCCTACTCCTTTCCCTGCTCTCCACTCCTTCCCCGGCCCACAAAAAAAGAAACAAAAGTCTTCTGTGAAAGTCCGTCTCGGCAATAGTGGGTGGCAATGGTACCCCTGTCATCCCAGCCATATGGGGAGTGTGAATGAAGGGGAGCTGCAATCAGCCCAACTGGGACTTAAATTGAGAACTTACCTGAACAGTAACCAGCACTAAAGGGCTGGGGGGGAGGGGGAGGGACGTGGCTCAAGTGGGAGATAGCACGAAGCATTTGAGGGGCTGAGTGTAAGCCCTTGTCCCTCAAGTTAAAAAAAAGGGGTGTGTACTACTACCCTTACCCCTCAAACAAAAGCCAAGAGGAAAGAAGTCCTGGGGCAAAACCCCCAAAACAACAACAACAAAACTCACCAGTCCAAGTGATTCTTACCTAACGAGCTCATAGAATCCTGCAGAGAATTCAGTTGTACTATTGTAACAGGCAATGATTTCTGAAATTAGGACTACGTGAAGGCACTGCATAGCTGATGTTGCTTTTAAAAGCAGGCATGGAAGGCAGGATTTTCAATCAAATAGACTCCTAGGTGTTGAGTTTTGTCTTCTCCTTGAAAGGGTTTCTCCCAGGTAATTCTTTTTCAAGCTGGGAGAAAATTACTGATGCTCCGTTTTTATAAGGGACATAATTTATCTGCACTGATTAAAATGATCAAGTATGCGGTGACAGGCTTCATCTTCCAGGTAAATGCCTCCTTTGTGTTTTTCACACAAGAATTTCTGCCATGTCATGGGAAATACGGAAGAAGTCAGTCTTCAGGGTGTGTTGTTTTTAAATCCAGGAGGTGGCTGGAGATGGATTCGTGGCAAATCACAATAAATTATTTATCAGATAATAAGTGTGATAATTGTTCTTATTTATCACCCGTCTAGCGTGCCTTATTTTGCTGTCATGTTTTCAATCACACTCTCCCCAAAGATGGGCTGAGTAGAACACCCAGCCCAAAGGTCATTCCAACAATTTCTCCTCATAATGGCACACTGATTATCTCCTAATTGAAAAATGTAAACTAGGGACTGTGTAAGTAATGCGAGTGACCCTTGCATTTCGAACACAGTGATGACAGCCACACAGTACCTCATCCTGTCATAAAGAGCAGTACAATTTTCAGTAATTTTGATGTTTTCCTAAATTAATTGGAAATACCTTTCTTTTTTTGCATAGAGGAAAAAAAAACCAACCCCACATTTCCAAATTTGCTGCAAAGGTAGAGATGTAAAATACCATTCACTAGCTACCAACCTGCTGGCAGCTAATCCATTGACGCTTAATTGTAATTATCTACCAGGTCGGGGTCTGGATAGGAATACTGATTACTGCTACGTGTGTTTCTACAGGCAAGACTGTGTATTGAGCCTGTTGCAAAGTTTCAAGCAAATTTATTTCTACCAGCAGCCATAATGGATCATTGGTCACAGGCTGTTTCTGGGCCTGGTACAATGGGAGAAAATAATTCTCTTTGTGCAGAATTGTTGAAAAGATCATCAATGTTGTAAAGTATGTCGATATTATACACTTAAGTACTCGGTACCCTTGTGTCCATGTACCTGTAGTCCAGAGGGTTCTGGGTTATTTTCTTATGGCTTAATATCCTCCCAGGAGTCTACACTCAGCTAGACAGCCATGAAGGTCCCAAATTTCATTAATGGAAATAATAGTGCTATATTCTGGATCTTACATGTTTCCTCAAATCCCAGGTTAAAGGCTTGGCTGCAGGGTTACGCTGACTGGGAGAGGCAGGACCTCTAAGAGGTGTGCCCTAGGGGGAGGTCTCTAGGTCATTGGAACTATGCCTTTGAGCAGATTACAGAATCCTAATCTCTTTCTTCTTGTCTTTGTTCCCTGGCTGTCTACGCAGCAAATGGTTTTATCTATCATCAAGTTCCGCCTTGCCATGGGATTGGAGCAATAAGACAAATCAGTCGGAGGTTGGAACCTCCAAAACAGTGAGCCAGCACACACACTTTTCTCTTAGTAAGTTAATTATCCCAGGGTAATTGCTATAGTTACAGAAAGCCAATGAGCACAACTAAATGGCTGTGCACATCGCTCTCTGCATTTTTTGCCTTTCTTCTCCTCTCTCCTCTTCCTTTCTTCTCTATGTTCCTGGTTTTTGGGGTCCAGATGGGCGTCTCACCTGTGCTGCCTGTAGCTTATCCTGATGCCTCTTCAGAGCATGCTAACTCCTGTCCTCGCGCCCACCTTGCCCTGTCCCTTCCTAGTCAGTTTGCTTCTGCTTGATCAGGGGTTCTAAATACACCTGGGTTGGGTCACCGGTTCCCAGTTTCGGGTTCTCTGCTCGGTTCTACAGGGATCCCAGTGCTCCCCTTTGCCCACAGCACTCTGGGTCCATTCTGATCCTGAGTGCAGTCTCTCGCCTCTGCCATGCTCTTCTCCCTCTCCACCCTCACAGAGGTCAGACAGCACCAGCTGACCTCTGAAGCAGAGGCTGTTTTCTGACGCTCAGTAACCCTGTTACTAAAGTTCTTGGTAGTTATCACCGTGACTTGTCCTTTTGTTGAGATTGGCTTGTTCTTCATGGGAAACACCCAGTAACTGGGAATGGGGCTGGATGGGGCCTGGACTCAGAGCGCCGCATGGGTCTGTCCCAAACGCTCTTTCAACATGGCATTCATGAGATGCAGTGATGGAGTACAAGTTAAGAAGTGACAATTAAATCAACCTCCCAAATCGGGGCAAAGGAATACAACGGGACATAATATTCGCAGTATTTGAAAAGTCTCGGGGTTTGGGGTAGTGTTGGACTGCTCTATGACAGTCATCTCCAGTGCGAGCGTGACATGGTCATGGGTTACTTGACATTGAGTTTGAAGGTCAGGATGACATTGTGTTTGAAGGTCAGGAATTTGTGGCATTTGTGGCTGGCACCGGCTCAGAGTCCTCTGTGAGATCGCAGTCACCACGTTGGCCTAGGCTTCATATTGGAAGCCTTGCCTTGGACCTTCCGGGGAGCTCACTACCATGACTGCAGATTCTCTGTCTGTCTCCATACAGGGCTGTCCCCAGGGCTGCTCAGCAGGGTGGCTGGCTTTCCACTCAGCAAGCCACCACAGCAGCAAGGTGAACTCCGTGTCTTTCCCGACTTGGCAGTGACACTCTGTCATTTCCCTGACATCCTACTGGTTACACAACTCTTTTTTTTTCTGTTATGGGAGGAAATTACCCCCAGGCAGGAAATCCCGAGGGAAAAGATGACTGGGGACCAGAGAGGAAGCTGGCTTCCACCCTGTGCAGATTCAGTTACTCCACCTTAGCCCTGCTTGGTGGGCGGTGAGGAGAATCGTGCCGTGTTGGTTCAGTTGATAGGAACAACAGGGATGTATGTAGAAGTCAGGTCAGAAAGGACTCCCAACCACCATCATGGTTTAGGGAGTCTGGAAGTTCAAATTGTTCTCGCTCTTAAAATAGCACGGCGGGAAACCATGGGACCTATGTTTCTTTGGGCCTGGCTTACTTCACTTAATATAATTTTTTCCAAACCTTTCCATTTCCTAACAAATGGGGCAATGTCATTCTTTCTGATGGAGGCATAGAATTCCATTGTGTATATATACCACATTTTCTTGATCCATTCATCTACTGAGGGGCATCTGGGTTGGCTCCTTATCTTAGCTATAGTAAATAATACTGCAATAAACATAGTTGTGCTGGTAGCTTTAGTGTGGTCTTGTTTGTAAACATTTGGGTAAATGCCCAAAAGTGGGATTGCTGGGTCATAGGGGAGCTCTATGTGAAGTCTTTTGAGGAACCTCCATACTGCTTTCCAAAGTGGTTGAACAAGTTGTCTGAGTCAAGCAGAAAAGGTCAGATAAGGTGATGTTAGGGAAATGAACCCTAAGATATGTATTCAAAAGTTTTTTTTCTTTCATGCGATTGTTTCTAATGCATTTATAAGATTATTTCTTTGTTGCTTTGTATGTCCCTCCCCCACAGTATAACCCCTGCTTTCACTGTATTTGATGTTGGTATAATTTGTGGAGGGGAAGGGGAAAACAAGTCGTTTAAATAGGGATACAGGTGGACCCGTTGCAACAATGAGAAGTACAAGCCGTTATATTGAAAACGAACTTTACAACTTTCGGGGGGGGGGAGGATTGGGGGGGGTGAGGGGAGGATGGGAAGGGATGGTCCTCAGAAGTACTCAAGTCAACCTGAGAGTCACAAATCTTTAGGCTCCAGGTGATGGCCCTGAGAATTCCTGCAGTGGAGAGTTTTTTTTTCACTTTAATATAGCATTTCTTAAAATTATTTGCCCCCCCCCCTCCGCTGGGCTCTGGTGGCTCACACCTGTAATTCTAGCTACTCAGGAGGCTGAGATGTGAGGATCATAATCTGAAGCCAACCCAGGCAGCAAAGTCCACGAGACTCTTATGTCCAGTAAACTGCCAGAAAAGTGGAACTGTGGCTCAAAGTGGTAGAGCTCTAGCCTTGACTGAAAAAGCTCAGGAACAGTGCTCAAGTCATGAGTTCAAGCCCCATGACTGACAGAAAAAAATTTGCCCCCCAGTGTTTTTATTTTTCTGTACCTAATTCCATACTGCAGACCCACTCTTCTTGAAAATAGACACTTTGAAACACTGGTCCAGATAGTTGCTCTTAGCCAAGATGTAAGATAATTGTAATATTAAAAGTAGCACATGGAAACCATTTGGAACAATGAGGTTGACGATTTATTAGACTGAAGGCCTTGAAAGGCATCTTAAAAACCACTTGACTCAGTACTGGGACTCTCCCATTAGCCATTTCCTTTACCACGTGCTAGGCACAGGGTCTTTGATGTTTCTCTCTAGCCTGGAATAAAGTCTCTATTGGAAACTGGGCCCCAAAGTCTTCCAAAGAGCATTAACTTTCTACCCCTGGAAGGAGGAATTTTTCTCTACCTACATAGAAACTCCAAGAAGCATTGCTGTGCTGAGATTAAGCATCTCTTAGCTGGTGTATTTTATGGCTGAGTTGTTTGTCTTGGTATGTAAGCCTCCGGGGCATAACCATTTCTTCTTATGAGTTTGGTATAGCACTCTGCACACTGTCAGCACTCAACCCCCAATAAATCACCCTAATAATAGTCATAAACATAAATCAAGGAGCACAACTCAACTTATTTATAGCTTACAGAGAAGCACCGGAGAAAAAGGGCAGCTATTCCCCATCACATTATCCTAGATCATTTCCAAGCAAAATGTCATATTGGTCACCTGTGTGTAACCAGGTAATGAAGGTGCTGGCACCACCCTAACGTTGCTGGTGGGGCTGGGGGAGAAGGGGAGCTATGGAAGCTCACATTTCCTAAGTCACAATAATTAAAACTTGAATTTCTTGGGCTTATTAAGATAATATTTAACATGTAATTATCCTGCCATTTTACAAAGGAAACATATTTAAGACAAATTAGGTAGTAATATCGCATCACAAAAATCTGCTACTTCTACTCACTGCTATAAAGGTCTGTTCTCTGATGGCCAAGCGCAAGCTTAAAGCTTAGTAAAGATTTTAACCTGGTGCTTAAGCTAATGGATAATGGTGGATTAGTCCTGGGCTAGTCCTCTCATGCATATAACATATTTTTAAGGCACGGAGTGCTTTTATCACTTGAAATCCAGGACACTTTAAAGTTGGGTTTGCCTTTATAGATGACTGACCATCAAATGATGATAGCCACTTTTCCTGTGTATTTTTTTAACTTGAGTAATTTCTGAAGCCTAGTTACAAATATGTACAGATGAAAAGAACCCTAAATATGTCCAACACATATAGATGAAAGTAATCCGAATATGCCCACTGTCTGTAATAAACCACTTGAACATTTTCCTTCCTTCCTCCCTCCCTCTCTCCCTCCATCCTTTTCTTGTAAATACTGTATTTCAGAAAGAGTGAAAATCCTCTTTAGCACCATCTAAATAATTGGTTTTTCATTTTTTTGGGGGGAGGGAGGAGGACAGTCTCTTGATGTAGACTTCATTGTTGCGAACTCATAATCTTTCTGCTTAGCTTCCCAAATTCCTGAATGCTGGGATTACAATTGTGAACTACCATGCTTGGGTCTTGGTTGAAATCTTATTCTTCTGCCACACTTCTCAGTGATGAGTTTGATTTACATTATTCCAAAATGATGGATCATTTATACTTACATACATTTCCTGAAATGTACTGTTCTGAAATAGGAGAAACATATATTATTTTTACATTATATTTAATGCACTTTTTGCAGTTTACATTGAAAACAAAATTGTGTAGTTCATTCATGCATTCATTCCTTTTATTTACTATATTATATTCCATTTATTACATATCCAACAATGTGTTTAACATTCTCCCCATGTACTATGACAAATAATATTACTATGAACATATTAACATATGCTAGAGTTTCTTAAAATTAGTAGACATTTTGAAGTATATAAGCTCTGGGTCATAGGTCTAAACATTCTTTGTTTCAACAAAATGAATGTTCTAATCTCCATGGCCATCACTGATGAAGAGAACCCTTCCTCCCGCGTCAATGTATGGTACTTTCAAAGTTGAACTTCTTCATGTCTGAAATCTATTAGTAGTGATTTAATTTTCATTTCCCTGGTTATTAGTAAGAGAAAACTTATTTTAATATTTCTTTTGACTATTTGTATTTCTTCTCAATGACTTATTGCTTTTTTTTTCTTTTTTTTTTTAAATTTTATTTTATTTTATTTGAGAACATACTGTACAGAGGGGTTACAATTACATGGGCAGGATAATGCGTACATTTCTTACCAAGCATTGCAGCCTCCTCCTTTGTTTACCCTTCACTTCCCTTCCCAGCCTCCCCCCTCCCCCCCACCCAATCATACCCCCCTTCCCCCCCACCGACATTGTAAAGCTGGTTTTGACATGACATTTTGTACTTCTCATTGTTGCAACAGGTCCACCTGAATCCTTAAACGACTTGTTTGTCCCCGTCTCCTCCACATGTTATACTGACATCAAATATAGTGAAAGCGGGGGTTACACTGTGGGGGAGGGACATACAAAGCAACAAAGAAATAATCTTATAAATGCGTTAGAAACACATGCATGAAAGAAACAAAAACATTAAAATACATATTTGAGGGTTCGTTTTCCTAACATCACATTCTCTGACTTTTTCCGCTTGACTCATACCTATACTAGATATTGCAAATAAGGGAAACCATGGGACCTATGTTTCTTTGGGCCTGGCTTACTTCACTTAATATAATTTTTTCCAAGCCTTTCCATTTCCTAACAAATGGGGAAATGTCATTCTTTCTGATGGAGGCATAGAATTCCATTGTGTATATATACCACATTTTCTTGATCCATTCATCTACTGAGGGGCATCTGGGTTGGTTCCATATCTTAGCTATGGTAAATAATGCTGCAATAAACATAGTTGTGCTGGTAGCTTTAGTGTGGTCTTTTTTGTAAACATTAGGGTAAATGCCCAAAAGTGGGATTGCTGGGTCCAATGACTTATTGCTTTTTATTCTTGTTGTATTTCATGTTGGATTGTCTTTTTCTCACTCACTTTGAATGTTTGTAGTCTTTCACATTTGTTTCAATTTTTTTTTTTCACAGACTGGTTCTTGACCAAGTGGTGTGTTGAGTTGTCTTTTGTTAAAAAGCAGATTAAAAATTTCAGGTAAACATATATAATATTAAGTAATATAGTATATATTATATATGATATGATGTATTTGCTTTCTTTGGTGGTAATGAGGTTTGAATTCAGGGCCTTGTGTTTGCTGGGCAGGTGTTATATCACTTGTACCATGTTTTCAGCTCTTATTTTTACTTTTTTTCATTTTAGGAAAAATTCTTATGTTTTCTATAATTATAATAAAATAATAGTAATCCTGGATGTTAGCTTGAACTCAATGTGGAATTCAAAGTTGGTAACTAGTCCTAATGACCTTAATCAATGGGTAAAAAGCCAATCTGGAGGCTTGAACTTGCAGCCTGATTGCTGTCCCTGAGTTACTTTTGCTCAAGGTTAGCGCTCTACCACTTGAGCCACAGCTTTACTTCTGGCCTTTCTGGTACTTTATTGGAGATAAGAGTCTCAGTGACTTCCCTACCAGGCTGGCTTTGAACTGTGATGCTCAGCTTTCAGCCTCCTGAGTAGGTAGGATTACAGGCGAGCTACTAATGCCTAGCTTGTGCCTCATTTTAATAAGAAAAAGTCACTGTTTTCTTTTTCTTCATTCACTTAGTAATCAAATTTCCCTCCTTTGATTTTCAGCATCATCTAATTAGACATTTGGCAATCTCCCTTGAATGGCTTTCTCATTTTGCCATTAAAATTTTAACAGCCGTTGTTAAGTGAAGCATGAGAAAGCTGTGTTTCTCAAGACGTACCCAAATGCAAGGGAAATGGGCCCATGTGGGTAGATGTCTCCTAACTTCCCACTTCATGAACACCAGCCCCTTCTGTTTGTACAGCCGATTTCCTACATCCACAAGACCCCTTGTTGGCAGTATTGGTATGTGATCAGAGCACAGTATCAAGAGGAAGGTGATTGGAAGTCGCAAGTTCTAAAGTAACTGCTAACCACAGTGGAGCTAGAGGAGGAAATCTGGATGGATAGTGATAGCTTTATTACTATTTTGGATAGCTTTATTATTATTTGGATGTGAAGACCTTGCAGATGCCTTACATGGCTTTATGTTCACACATCTGACAGGCACTCTTTCTTTTATGACAACTTCTGAGCTATCATTCACATACCATATACCTCTTCTTGTAAGGACAGTAATTCACCTTAAAGTACTCAGTCCAAGGGTATTTTAGTCTACTAGGACAGTGATCACAAAGTACCAAGAACTGGGCGCTGGAGGTAACAGATATTTTTTACAGTTCTGGAGGCTAGAAGCTCCAAGCTCAAGGTGCTGGCAGATTCACTCTTTGCAGGGGCTGGCTTCCTGGCACAGGCAGTAAACTGTTCCCCGCATGCTCGTGCAGCAAGAGATGAGGAACAGTGAGTTCTGGCGTCTTCTTCTTCTCACCATCGCAGTCTGGGACTCGAACCTCATGACCTGCCTGGGTATCTCTGCCCCTCAGCGTCCCCACTCCCACATCACACCACAGCAGGGCTTGCGATGTGTGTTCAGGGGTTCATCACAATGGGCCCTGGTGAGTTCATGAACTCGTAAAACCATCACCACGACCAATTTCTGGACGTTTTCATCCTCCCTCCAGAATACTCTCTAGCCATTAGTATCCTCTCATCCTTCCCTATTGATTTACCTGTAATAAAATGGAACCATTTAATCTATGGTCTATTTTATGATCGGTTTCTTTTACTTAGTATAATGTTTTCAAGGTCCACCCACATTATCTCATGCATTAGTATTTTATTGTTTATTAATGTTGGACAATGAACCATTGGGCAACACATTTTGGTTTTGTTTATTCACTTGTTAGGTGATAGAAGTTTGTGTTTCCTCTACTCTGATAAATCTTGCTACCTTCATTTGATAAATGACAGAATAGTATCAAGATTAAGATCTCAAGGGATCTGTCCACATAGCTTGGCAGTGGTAGAGCTGGAGTTATTCAATCCACTGGGCACTTCATACTTGAAGGCTATTTCTTTTCTACATGATTCCACTTTTTTCTTTGTTTCTTCTTACGATCAGGTCATCCCAGTATGTATGTCTGGCAGAATTGCTGTTAACTTGATTCTTTTGATGCCAAGTCATTTTCTCCCATGACTTAGAGAGTAAGCTCTTAGGTTACTCTGAGTACAATGAGATTTACAGCCACCCAAATCCAGGACACAGAAATTTTCCAAGCACATAGGCCTTGGCTTCCCCCTCCCTCTCATTGTGCTGACCCGTGAAATCTCGATGGTTACTGACAGTGCACAAATCCCCCAATTGTAAGAATGGAGGAGTCAGATGTCTTAAAATCTTTCCTAGCTCCAAATCTGCTGGGACATAGAGTGTCTGTTTCCTTGTTCAACATGTTAAACGAGGAAGCACGTCTCAAATGTTGAAACAAGCTTGATGGTAATGGTGAGTAATAAAGTTTGTAATGCTGTACCTTATTTTAAGATAACTTCAGAACTGATAATGGACATGGTTATTAATGGAATTCCCAAAGTTAAATCTAGACGAAGGCAACAGACATCTCTCATGTGTGGGAGAAAACAGCAATTAATTTAAATGACTTTTCATACTGGTTACCAGGCTGTGCTAAATGCATTATTAATGCTCCGATGAATTGGCCATGGCATTCTACACTCAGCAACTCGTTATCTGAGATTAATGCTTTCTGTTATCTGGCTGTGAGATGTCGTAGCCTGTTTTGTGCTACTATAACAGAACGCACGAGCCTGGATAATTTATGAAGGACAGAGATTTATTTCTCATAGTTCTGGCACTGGGACTGCAGAACCAAGGCTCTTCTTCCAGTAGCATGTAGAATGTCACACATTCCACAACATATTATAACACTGCTCCTTCACTAGCACCATGGAAGAGAGAAAGAAGAGGGCTGAGCTTGTTCTTTTATTATTTTTTAAGGATGGGATAAAGGTGTTCATTTTCACAGTGGTGTTAATCTCACTCACACGGTCGGAGAACCCTCCATCTGCTTACTTCTTACACTCCCAGCTCTTGGTACTCTTAAAATGGCAGCTGGACTTCCACAGGAGTTTTTGCTGGGTGGAAGTCAAACACACAAGCACAGGAAGAGAAGGCAAAGCTGGCGGGAAGGTTTTACACCTGGGAGGGAACTTCCCGCTCTCTTTCAAACTTATTTTATGGTTGAGAGAAATGAGTCCTGTGAAATTAACCATCTTAGACTTCACCTGGTTAAGAATTCTCTGTAAGACTTGACACCTCTGGAAAGACACGTTCCCAACATCCTTCCCCATGTTCTCTTGATTCCCCACATTTCCAGGGCCGTTGTAATTGTTGACGTGAACGTGGCTGAGTTTGAACTTTCCTCTTATATGCATCTCTAGATATTGCTGGAAGCCAGCACAAGTCCCAGCACACCACAAATGTGCTGGAACTATTCATGAGATGAATTAAGCCTGTTTCTTTAATACTCTTGCCAATGGATTTGCAAAAAACATGCTTTTCTGTCATGATGTAGGCTGGAGATATCCTGCCGCTATCTTTAATCATCAATGGAACCATTTCCTTCCCACTAACATCTTTCAGACAGCCCCATCATGTAAGAGAAGAGAAGGGCTGGTTTGGTTGATGCAGGGTTCAAGAACCAAGAGCCCCACTTTGGCCTCTCTGAGGAAGGGAAGAAGGGAACCCAAGGATCACACAGGAAGAGTCCCCATTCTACCAGAACTACAATCCTAGTGAGGCCTGGCTGCTGCGTAGTAGTCGTCAGTCTACATCCTATTTCAGCAGTTCATCATCTGTTAGCTACTAGAAGACCTGACATGTTGCTGGAAGCCAGGAGCTCATTCAGTTCTCTGAGCAATTACATGACAATGCCGCCATATTCCAGCCTCTGTGTTAATAGCTAGGCGCACAGAACAGTTCACAGGACAGAAAAAAAATACATTTCTCATGTTGCTTAAAATTTTCATAGGCAAAATAGATAATGAAAATTATATGGTGTGTTTGATGGTGATAGATACTGTGTAGTAAATAATGTATAAACCGTGTGTGTGTGTGTGTGTGTGTGTGTGTAGGGCTGTTGAAGTTTTGAATAAGGTAGTAATGGAAGGTCACATGACTAAGTGACAGAACCTGACAGAGGTGAGGGAATGAGCCAGAGGCTCTTGGAGAATTGGGTTTCTCTCTTCAATCTCTTTTACCCACGGTTTCTTATGTTATGGAGAGCTACAGCATATCTTGATGAAGCAAATGGTTTGGTTGGATTTTCTTAAATAAATATGAAGCAGAAATTCGTAAACAGGCAAATCGACAGACAGCACTTGCATTATGGATGACTGAAGAAGAGCTTCCTCCTTTCATGGCGTGCAGCTTGGTTTGGACTCACTTCTACGCTGCTTGGCGATGCAAAGGCCTGCCTTCCCAGGCTGCTTCTCCCAGAGGGAAGACTTACAAACCTCCTTTCTCAAGGGGTCTTTAAAACCAGGCCAGAGCCTCAGTTGGTGTGGTTTAGGGGAGGACTGGCCTGAAGGCAGAGAAATCTCTCCAGTCTCATTACTGTCCTGTCTTTTCAACAGCCCGCACCTCTCCAGGTGATCTCCAGTTTTCACTATCAACCAGGAGAGAGGTCCTGGGCCCTGTCACGGTTCCACTTTCCCCTGACTCTGATGTGGAGAGGACTCTGGGTACCACATGGCTGACAATGGGCGGGGGTGTCTTGCCATCACTTAGGCCACAAGCGGCATCATTAGAGCAGTGCCGGAGGAAGTGAGTCCAGAGAGGCTGCTATGTGAGCTCAGGACCACATTTGCTACAGACCCTGCTTCCTGAACACCTCGATAGCTTCTTCCAAGGGAGGTTGTTATCTGCTTCTCTAAACAGCCAAGTCACTCGTGGGAAGCACAAGTTATGAGATTTCTGAACCAGGCTAGTGATGAGAGAACCAGAATTGAGACCAAGGGCTGTGAGGTGCCGTTTGGATGTGAAGGCTGCTTCGGACTCCAGTCCTGGTCCCGTGGAAGATGGTGTTTATGGTTTATTTAATGAGTGCCTGACACTGAGAAACGGCTGCTATACAGCCTTCCGGTGAAGGCTGGCGAGAGCAACTCGCAACAGCAGTGTGAGGCGGGGCCCGAAGTGGAGGAGATGCTCCCTGGCCGGCCACTGCCATGTTCACATCCTTGGGCCATTCCTACATGCTTAGGCGTCCCATCCCTGACTCCTCTGAGGACACATCTTTTCTTAAAACTTGGTCACTGTGGTGCGTCTGTTGGTGAGTTTTCTTGGTGTGGAATAGATTACAAGACACCGGTGGGCAGGAACATTGGGATGCATCATCCATAAAGTAAGTACATGATCCTACACTTGCACAAATACGCTATGCTTCATGCAACAGGTGGATTTTTCTTTTTTTTGGTGAGCTGGCTCTGGGGCTTGAACTCAAGGCTTAGAGGCTGTCCCTGAGCTTTTCTGCTCCTTGAACCACAGCTCCACTTTTTGCTTTATTTTTAAGTCATTAATTGGAGATAAGAGTTTCACAGACATTACTGCCTGGGCTGCCTTCAAATCATCATCCTTGGATCTTGGGTTCCCGAGTAACTAGGATTACAGGCCTGAGCCACCAGTGCCCAGGTGAATTCTTTGAGTTTAAGATATCCCAGATTATCTTTTTAAGTACAGAAATCCAACAGCAAATTCTTGTAGAGGTACATTCTCCTTAAGATCTTTTATAAAACTGGGTGTTGACAGAGTGGATTGCCTGAGAGCAGTCAACGATGGCAGGACATTTGGTAGACGTCTCTCAAGTTCAGCTTAAGGATGCTGAAAGCACTTCGGATACCGGACAGATCAGGGTTTGAATCTTGCAGCTAGCATTTGCAAACTGCCTGTGGATAATTCATTCAGCTTCTGAGTCTTCAGTTGATTTCAGGGACAGAAATAGAAGTAGTGATTCTTCCCGAGGTGGACTGTGGTGACAGAAAGCCTCTGGCATGCGATAGAGGCTCAACAAGGGTTGCTTTGTCTCAGCCCTTCTCCTTTCTCAGTGCATTAGCACATCAGGTTAGGCTGATCTGACACGTCATATTGGTTTTATCAGAGAACCTGGACCGTTATAATGAAGCAAGCCATCCTTCAAGCTGTGTTAGTGCTGGGCCTGTGCTTGCATGACTCATCCTGGGTTCTGATGGCTCCTGTGACAATTTCCTGCCTCTGTCCACTGCAGTGGCCCCAGGGACTTCTCCACTGGGCCCTGCTGGTCCCCTCGGTACCTCAGGGGCTGTACCACTTTGTAACTCGTCACACGCACCAACACGTCAGCTTGCTGTATTGGATTCCAGGTTTCCGCTGTGTCCAAATCCATGTTTTATGTGAAGTTCCTCCCTATTTTGGAGAAAGCTTCAGATAGATAATTGATGTTATAGAATCTGGCAAACAGGAGAAAGAGGAAGCTTTTCTAGAGGTTTATGGGGAAGCTATATTTGTTTTCCCACAGACCAAATAAAAATGCCCTATTTTTTATGACATTGGCCATGACCACCTCTAAGGAACTCCAACGAACAGTGGAGACTTGTAATAAAACCCAGGAAGCTGGCGCTCAAACGACATGGGGTTTGTCACTGTGATATACTTGGAGGCTGAGAAGAGGACTTCGGAATCCTTCCTTGTGGTATTGACACCCCTTTTTAGTTCTCTCCCTGGGACCTTTGCTTCCATAAAGAGAGAATGCGTTGCCTGTGGAAAGATAGCTACTCATTCAAGATACCCAAGTTTCTCTGTGTTCTCTTGAAGTACTCCTGCTTTCGTGTGGAAAATTGAAGGAGCGGCCGTGGGTTTCAGCATCTGCTAAGTTGTAGCGTTTATTGATTTCCCTAGGAAGCATCTTGGCCATTAGCATAAAGTGTGTGGTTCACTAAGGGACGTGTCCACATGCTGAACACCCAAGCATCCTCTGTGCATGGGAAAATGGCAGCAAAATGTCTCTAGGTTTTTAAGCATGGCGATGGTCCACGAGGACTTGGAGACCATGTTTCCTGTGGTTTCTGCAGTGGCCAGTGTCCAGACCGATGCCTTTCTCAGCATCTGTGTGGAGCACAGCAGAGGGGGACCCATCCATTCTGTGAGGAATGATTGACTTTTGAACTACTATTCTCAAACTTGTCTTCCCAGATTAGCATTAGGTTCCCAAAATGTTACCTGCAAACTGTGAATGCTAGCTTCAACTTTAGGACTGGATCATCTTAGGACTTACTTCCCTTTGGAACCACTTTCAGAGACAAAATTTCATACACATACAGATGCACACTCAGACAGACACACACACACAGACACTCACACACACAGCTGGCTGATATCAGAGACTTTAAAATCTAAGAATAGTAGCATTGCCCTCTTTGAAAATCAACACTATTCAAACACATAAGCAGTGGTTTGTTAAAAAATAAATCCAGCCTTGTTGAGCATGGTGGCTGATGCCTATAATGCCAACTTCTTGGAAGATAGAGATCTAGAGGATCATCATTCAAGGCACCCGTGGGAAAGAGTTCATGAGATTGTATCTCAGTCAATAAACAAGGCATGGTTTATTGGGATAATATGAACTGTTATCCCAGCTTCAGAATGGACAGGGGTAAAGAGGAGGCTCACAGTCCTGGTGGGCCCAGCTATAAACTCAAGACCCTATTTGAAAAATAAGTAAAGAAAAGACAGTGGAGGTGTGGTAGAGTACCTGCTTAACAAATGCAAGGCCCTGAGTTAAAACCCTGGTCACACACACACACACACACACACACACACACACAAACACAAGCACAAGCACATAAGCCAGCCTCATTATTTTATGGTATCATCTGGCAAAGATGGAAGGAGTAATTATAATAGTAAGCTAAGCATAGCTCCAGGCTCCACCTTTTTCCTGAGTGAGGCCTCTCTCTGATCACCGGTGGTGAAGCCTTCTCTATGGTGTCTCTGTGGTTTCATTTCCTCCTTGGTTTTCTTCTTAAGTCTCATTTTCTGTCAGGGCTTTCTGGCATGGTCTCTGGCCTGGCAATCTTACTTGTTGAAGGGGAGCAGCTTTTCATATTTCCAGCTCTAAGCACATGCTTCCTTTCCTCCTTCCTGGCTGAGCCCTTCTCTACCTCTCGCCTAAGCCGCATTCCACATTCCCCTGCTGTGAAACCCATCAACCATTATTATTATTATTGTTATTATTATAATCCTCTTCATGATTTTCATCTGTTTTTTTCCCAGAGATCCCTCAGTGCCATTTTCAATTCTAAGCTCATGGAAAGCAAGGGTGTGCCTAAAAGTGTTGGGATATTTTAGAAGCATTTTTGCATGTCATATTGCGTGTTGTAATTGCGGAGGCTATATAAAAGCCTCCTCTTCAGACAGAAAATATTTTTATACAGCAACGTTTTTGCAAGTTGGTAGCACGAGGAATTTGGGAAAGGAGGAAAGAAAGAGAGGAGAGTAAAAAAAAGGAAACTCAAAGCCAGAAAGACTGAAAAGTGACCCCGTCAGCCTGCGTCCCTGGGTACACACTCACTTTTTGCTTCAATAAAGTCTGCTTCAAAGCAATCTCCATCCTTCATCAAAGAGATTTTCAGCACACTCCCAATGGGTTCACATAAGTCTTGCTGTTCTTACTTTTTTTTTTTTTTTTTCCTTCCAAGTTGCTTTTCAAAAAAAAAAAAAATGAGTCCTTATGTCTCCATTTCCTTAAAATCTTTCTTCCTTGGGCTGCTGCCACTGGCTGAATGGTTGCATACTAGCAGTTAAGAATATTCCACGAAGTCCCGGCTGGGTCTCGCCCGGCCGTGCCGAGTCATCCATTGCCAAGAAAGGAATATGAAATGAGACCCTGATCTGCAGCATGCCCCCACCACCAGCCACCAATCCTGTCTGAATATTTCCCATGATTCCTGAGGTCTGTACCCTCCGCAACAGTGTCAGCTAAGGAGAATGCTTTTGGAGTTAGAGAGGTGCTCTGTTCCAGCTCAGCATGTTACACTTTCTCCGAGACTCCTTTCTTTTGAGCAACTTCAGTAGCTGCTCTACAATCTAAGTCAAATTCAAACACACAGCAAGCATAAGTGGCTGCCATAAAGCAGAAGAGAAAGGAACCTGAGGGGGAGATGGAGAAAAACAAAGAGAAACAGAGCGAGGGAGGGATCACAAAACAGGACATGGAGTGGGAAACAGAACACATGCAAGAAGTTAGGTCCCAAAGGAGCTGTGGGGGGGGGGCAGGCAAGACTCACAGTATCCAGGAGAGGGGCACTTAGAAACAGGCACTGTTGCACCCCAAAAAGTTTGTGTGCTTTACAATGCACACGTGGGAAGGAGCCATTTTGGGAAATATTTTTATGAACCGGGTATCTCCTCATACCTCATAACCCACCTGTGTGGGATTAAAAGGGGTGGGGGGGAATCTAGATAGGCTTTGCTTGAACAAATCTGAATTCTGATGCCTTGTCGAGAGCTAGCTCTGTGTTGTTGATGGGACTTAAGCTCTGGGTTCAGACGGGCAATATTGAAACATCAGCAAAGTCCAAGAACCCTCATATGGCAACCAGGCAGGCTTCCTCTTCAGTTACTCCTGGTGGAAAGAGAAGACGGAAGCTGTCAGCAAAATTATGGGGCCCTGTACCCTCATATCATCATGCATTATTTTGAGTGGACAGGGCCTTGATTGCTTGCTGCTGTGTTTATTAACAGAGCCACATGCTAACAAGGGCCACCCACATGCCTGTGATACGAGCTGGAGATTGGAATTAAAATGTCACCCTCTTTTTATCCTCAGCTGCGATTTGAAGTCGCTTCCCCGGAGGGTTGATTGGTTCCTTCTTGGAGCAATTCCATTAAAAGGCTTTTTGCTTACCCAAGTAAATCACCCTACCAAATGAGTGGCATTTAGCAAACTCCTTCTTTTTGGTTATTCTAGTCTATTGATCTGTGTCTCAGGAGAAATTCTAGAAACTTCCATGAAGTCTTTTGGTCCTTAAAATACTATCTCCCTGGTGATTAACTGGAATCAGAGACTATGAAGGTGAATTCCTTTCTTGTGGTGGTGGTCCCCTTCTTCTGTTACAGGTATCAATCCCCTTGCTCCCAGAGAATTTAGAAATAATGGGGTACATTTATCACCAGTGGGTAGCAAAAGCCATGGCAAATTCAGATTGGCCAGCCAGAAATAAATGCCTTCACAGGACAACTAGAGGGCTCACAGCTAGGTGTGGGAGATAGGAAAGAAATACTTTATATGGAAATTGTGGAAGGCTAAACTGTGTTCTGTTAGAAAGCACAGAACTGTATGCATGCTCTCTCTGGCAAATTGGATAAAATCTGGATCCTGAAAATTTGCCACTGGGAATATAGAAAATAATGGAAGTGCTTTCTTTGTACTTTATTTTGTAAGCATCATGATTGGCTTTCAGATTCCTGGAGCTCATGAGGAAGGAACAGCAGTGGGTTTCTCAGAGTCTACTTTTCCCATCAGAAGAGATAGCAGAAAAATGAATGATGAGCTCCTTCTAATTTATAATGATGGCTTCATCTCTCTCAGATATTACTTCAGTTCTTGGATGATCAGTTCTTCCCAGTTGAATCCTGATTGCATTTTAAAGATGAAAAAGATCAGAGAGACTCGATAGTCCATTTCTAGTCATTATAAGTTTGCCACTAATATATGACTTTTGATCCTAGTTTAAGATTGCTTGAATAAAAGAGGTTCCCACTTGTTTTTAATTTCCCATACATTTTTTCTGTACTTCTTACACAACAAACACACATTGATAAACAGATTGGTGACTCATATCTCTTTTTGCTGATGCCCAAATCCAAGTGTCAGATCTCTAGAGCTAGATAACTTTGAATGTCACTAGTGACTTGCTTTAAAAGAAGAAACAAGGCTGAGAAGGTGGCTCAGTGGTAGAGTGCTAGCCTTGAGCTGAAGAGCTGAGAGACAGTGCCCAGGCCCAGAGTTCAAGACCCATGACCGACAAAAACAAATAAAAAGAAACCAAATAGCTTCTGTGGAAGTGCTGCCGATGTACATCTACCAGACATGAAGAGAGCCGTGCATGTGCTTGGATGCCCGTAGTGTGGAAATAAACCTTCCCTGTGTGCTCACTCTTGGATTAGCACTCAAGAAAATTATGTTGTAGTTTTTAAGTGTCTGAAGCTCTGACCACTTCTATTCATATATATACAAACCAAACAAAAATGGAACTGAGAAGGCTCGTCAAAAGACATGGTGGCATCGTAGGCTGCTAATTTTAGAGAGGCATTAGGCCTTTAGCAAAAATCAAGGATGAAATCCACGCAGGTAACCACCCCCATCACCTCTGTGCCATGTCTCTCCATTTCAGTATCTCCTTTAATGCTGCATTTTAAACAGGGAGTGTTGAAAAGAAGGATAAAAGTGAGAATCTCTGAAAGCAGGCTGTGGGACCAGATCAATGCACCCTCCATGAGCTGGTACCCTGGGATCCTCAGTGGTTATTCCAGATGGAGACTGTCTTACTTGGTCGCACTCTAAGAACATGGAATGGCAATCCACTTGAGTTTGTTGATAGGATAAGTGAATGACGAAGTGGGGTAGTGGACACAACTAGGCCACCGGTTCCCAAAGTACAGTTCCATGTAACACTAGTCTGAATATATATTGCAAAAAAAATTCTGACTGTGAGAAAGTAGGTTGAGAAATACGAAAAGATGATTTTTACGTTAGGTGCTTCCAAATGGACACAAACGCTCATGAATTCTAGCTACTCAGGAGACAGGAGAATCAGCAAAGTGAGGCCCTATTTCAAAACCCAAACAAACAAATGGGATGGAGGTATGGCTCAAGTAGTAGAGAGCTTGTCCATGTGCAGAAGGCTCTGGGTTCTATCCTTAGCACTGGAACAACAAACACACTTAACATGTTAGTTTAAGACTGAAACAGTTTTGTCTGGAAGAAACGCAATAATGATGAACACAGATTCCTCAAAGCTATTTACCACGGGATCCCTCCCACCCCCAAGTTGAAAACACACTTCCTTTCAGTGTCCTAAAGAGATGGTGCTCAGAGTAAGATCCATTGGATTGGAAGGCAATCTTGTCTTCTTGGGCATTAAATTCAAGTTTTTGTTTTTTTTTGCCAGTTGTGGGGCCTGAACTCAGGGCCTGGGTGCTGGGCCTGCGCGCTGTCCCTCAGCTCTTCAGCTCAAAGCAAGCACTCTATCACTTGAGCTACAGCGCCACTTCCAGCTTTTTCTGCTTATGTGGTGCTGAGGAATCAAACCTAGAGCTTCATGCATGCAAGGCAAGCACTCTAACACTGAGCCACCTTCCCAGCCCCAAGGTATTTTTTTTATTGGATATGTACTATGTTTTCAAATATCAAAGGAAGTCCATTAGTAAGAAAAAGACAACAATGAAGTAAAAGCCTTCAATTCCCATTAGGTCAAGACAGAAAAGCACAATTGGAACCAAAAATCTTGTTGAAATATTTCTTAGGGAGGAACTGGATAGCACTTAAAGATATAAACGTCTATCATGTGAAGGAATGGTTAACCTAAAACATTTGCTATTGGAGAGCCATAGGTTTAATGTAGATTTACAGAGAGATGAGAGAGAGAGAGAGAGAGAGAGAGAGAGAGAGAGGGAGAGGGAGAGAGAGAGAGAGAGAGAGATTGTATTATCTCTTGAAACAGTCACAATTTAGTATGGGGAAACCACATACTGAGGGCTTTCTCTGTCTCTCTGTCTGTGTCTGTGTCTCTGTCTGTCTCTTAATATTTTCCTTGAGGAAGAGTGTGGGTTGAAAGAGAAAGGCCGGTTGCTAATTATTTCCTCGGCTTCAATGTCTTGGTGAGGACGTTTATCACCAGGCAGCCGTGTGGTCTTCCTGGCAAACTCCCTTTGAGTTGTTCTGTTCTCAACATCATTAGTGACCTGGTGTGAGAGGAATGGACCGCACCATTCCTTCACCATTCAGAGCTGCAGAAGGAAGACAGCACTGACAGGCGCAGAAGCGTCGGCCTGGCCCTCACCTTCTCTTTATTTCTGCTCTCCCTTCTTTCTGGGTAATGAATCGGGGTGTCATTAGCTGCCTGCCTTGAGTTCATCACTGTCAGTGCTGGCAGGGTAACAGATAACGGCAGAGATTCAAGGCCACCCAGGGAATGAAAGCTGACAGGACCTCATTTATCACCCCCCCTTTTAGGGGGTCTCTGCGGTAGAGCAGCATCAGAGCTGTAATCGAAGCTCACCAGGTCGCTCAGGGGCCGGGCATGGCTGGTCCGCCAAGAAGCAACTTGAGCTGTCAAATCTGCTTTGTAAATGAAGTGTTTTCCTAGAGACAGCGTGTTGATAATTGTCATCCTGTGTGTCAAATTCCTCACTCACTATCGAAGATCGCGGTCCCTCTCGCTTCGCCCCCACAAGTGACTCTTACATCATGTGGGGAAGTGGCTTTCTTTAATCTTGGTCATTCCTAAACTTACTCTTCTGAGATCTGTTTTATTATTATGTTACAAGGTTTACCTTGTAGGCGAGAATCTCAGTTATTAGGCTAGGTAGGAACAGCTGGACGGGGAGGTTTTTCTGGATTTATAGGGCTAAGCTCCATTCACAAAGGCCAGTGACTCCCAGGTTGACTTCAGCAGCCATCCGGGCCTCGGTCCTCCACTCCTGACAACATGTCCATGTCTCTCCTTGGATGTTGCTTGGCATCTCACTCCCATCCCAGACAGGACCCGTCCTCTCCCCTGTGAGCGTGCTACTCACCTCTCTCTTCAGTCTCAACCCATGTTGTAACTTCTAACAAGAGAGGGGGAGGCAGCCTAACGTCTTTAATCATCTTTAACCTTCCTGACACCCAGTCCAAATTGGTTCCATCATCCATTTCCTCTCTTGTTCCATATGATTTTTGTTCCCTTTCGGTAAACTTCCCTTTATACTTCCCACTTCCCACCAGGAGTTTTCCAATGGAAAGAGTCCATCCACATCCCTCCTGTAGCATTCCTGCCATTTCACTATTTGAGTCTTCTCTATTTGATAAGTTTTATATTCTGCACACCCTGCCTTGATCTTTATAATCTAGCAATACCCAGTCACCAATCACCAATCACCCCATGCCATGGATGCATTTTCACATCCCCCTGCCCCCATTCCTGTCCACTTTGCAATCGTATTTAGCATTGAAGCCTCGGTGAAGATAGTGTCTCTGAGCAAGTTTACCTGATTCTCTTCCAGTCATTTACTTCTTCTTGTACGATTATTTTTATTGTCCTTTAAAATTTTACTTTTGTGTTATTTTTAAGTAGGTATACAAAGGGATTTCAATTCAATGTGTCCATTTGTGAGGACACTGTGTCCTGGTCCATGTCGCCCTCCCATCTCTCCCAACCCCACCCCTCCCCTCAGTTTACCTACTTCCATTTTCATGTCTGTACATTGAATATTCTGATTGCATTTGGCCTCATTCTTCTCCTCTCCCGAGATTATTTTTGTTTTGTTTTGTTTTTTTGGGTCCGGTCGTGGGGCCTGAACTCTGGGCCTGGGCGCTGTCCCTCAGCTCTTCAGCTCAAGGCTAGCACTCTACCACTTGAGCCACAGCGCCACCTCTGGCTTTTTTCTTTTTGCTTATGTGGTGCTGAGGAATCGAATCCAGGGCCTCATGCATGCAAGGCAAGTGCTCTACCACTGAACCACCTTCCCAGCCCCCAAGATTAGTTTTGTAAAGACTGCATTTCTAGTATAATTCATAGCACTCATCAAATGCCTCTAATTTCTTTACCTATTTGTATTTCATCCCCAAATCAGATGCAAGTAGACACTACTAGACCACTCATAGTGACAGAACTGAGGTTCAGAGTGAGGAGACACACTTTCTCCAAGGTCGTGTGACACAGGGGTTGTGGGAATGGACTTCAGCTTCTGGTGCAGGTAACTGAATGGTGGTTCTTTTTGTTGTTTGAACATAGATCGACGGTGACTGGAGTGATCTGGGCCCTGTTTCGCGTTACATTTTCTTAGTGCTGGGATCACACTGAACGTTCTAAGGACGTCCTGGAGGACTGTGTGGGTCTGTATTCCGCAGGCACATGCCATACAGCGCTCCCATTTTTACAATAGTCCCGAACACAGGCTCCGGAGGTTCTGTGTTTACCCTTGAAGCTTGAGCAGGGAGGCGACTTCCTGAAGCTGGGAGAGGAGGCGGAGTCAGTGCCGGATCATCTGCATCCTCCTCAGCATTCACTGCTGGCTGCTCACAGAGTTCTCTAATGACACCCACAAGGGAGAGGGAGGTTATAAGCATAAGCTGCGAGTCCACATCCATTACTGTGCCTTTTAGGGGTGTCTGTAGTTTCATCTTCTTTCCATCTAGCTGATCTCCCCTCCCCCTTTTTCTTTATCAGGCTGGCCTCTTCATATTTCTTCTTCTGTAGGGTGATTGCTGTCCTGCTCTCTGATTTCCCTCACGTTCTTCCTGCCTGCCGTGTCCTCCTCGGCATGGCACCTGCCCATGACCATACATCTCCAGGATGAGCTCCAGTTTCATCTCCTCTATGATCAAATCCCCATGGTCCCGTCCGGCCAGCTCCCACCCAACAGAATGTTTTCTCTGCCTCATATTCCGATCTCGGGTGCATAATTCTATTGCCTTGCTCAGTACCCTCTTGCAGCCTGTAATTACTTCCACATCCAACTTTTATTCCCAGGAAATTGCAAACTCCTTGACAGGAAGGACTGCCCTATATATTTCTTTTATATTCCATACTGCGCAGAGCACAATGTGAGGTGGGCGCACGATAAATATTTATTGAATTAAGTGGAATATAGCACAGACTACATTTAAACCTTCATGCAGTTCCTTTTCATAAATTGTACAGGCTTGACAAGAGGATTATTGGAGAGAGCCACTTGAATATATTCAGGGCACAGGAGATTTGCAGGGTCACCATGCAGGTTCTTGGACAAAGAGAAATGGCTAAAGTGGGATTTGAAGCTAAGACAGGATGAGGAAGAATGCTAGATCAGGGAGAAGGAGAGGTAGCTGCAGCAGCAAGGGGCTGGTTTGGAAGCCAGGGCTATGTCTCCATCCCAGATGCTGCAAAAAAGAAAGTGTTCTGAAAACACAAATTAAGTAATCTGACAATATGTTCTTTATGACTCAGGGGATTTGCTGAAGAATGCAAAACAATTCCGCCTTCAGTAAGTTCTGCAAGGTAGAACGCAGTGTTTTAAGGGCTTTCTTCATAAAAATTTCAATTTCTTTTTACTGTTTCCCTCTCCCAATTCTCTCTCTCCACTTCTCATTTACACACACACACACACACACACACACACACACACACACACAAATACATACACACATATACACCACAAACATTCACAGGTGTACATTTTTTCTACTGGAAACTCTGTTGGCTATTTAGAATGATACTATTTCCTCTGATGCCTAGCCTCTTGAAAGGTTTTGTGTATATGTGAGTTTTGAACTTATGTGTTTGAGGCTATAAGGAGAATTATCACAGGTAATATCATGACAAAGTGACATTGGGTGAAACCACACATAACCATTACTTCATGCCTGGAAATTTTTTATTATTGTTATTTTTTATGTGTGGCCATCTTTTCTAAGTTCTGGGCTAGATCTATTTGATTATTGAAAGAGACATTTTCTCAAATCATTTTACAAAGATAGAAATTTAATATTCCAGACACACAGACTGGAATTAAGCCACCATTTAGAGAATTATTCCATCCATTTCCTTGCTATCCAGAGACAGATTTATATGACATTTCCATTCATTTGGTTGCAACTGAACACCCTTAAAAAATCTCCAAGATCAAACATGCCACGATTTCACTAGAAAATAGTTCTGGTATTGCATAAATGATACCTAATATTAAAAATGCTTTCCACACGGAGTGTTTTTCTTCTCTCTCTTTTTCTTTGTCTCTTCCCGTTTTCCTCATTTTCTATCGTTGATTGTGAAGCACTGATCTATTTCTACTGAAAGCTTTCTATCATCAGGAGAAAAATAGTGTATGGGAAGTGAGGGACAAGAATGGTCCATATACCTTTCCCATCCATCTACCCACGACTGTCCAAGAGGCTGTTGGGGAAATCTTCAAAAAAGCTTCCTGAAGGAAGGTAGATGCCACTCACCATCACGTTTGGTGTCTCTGTGGGCGGTGGAGGTGGGGCTTAGGGAAGCCACAAGCATCTGGGAATCATGAGGATGAAGACTTGGAGAAAGGGGCTATTGTACTAAGAGTGATGGATGCTGAAAGATGGACAGAGGCAAAGTCCTTCTGACCGACTCCAGGGGCCAAGTCACACCTGCACTGTCGCCCTGGGGGTCTGGGCGCCAAAGAAATCCCATTTTTCTAATTGACCTCCATAGTCTTCTACTGATTGTGTTCTAACATGGAAAGTTTCTTATCTCTCTCTCTCTCCATCCATCCATCCATCCATCCATCCATCCATCCATCCATCCCTATAACAGGAATGACAAAGGTGTATTGTTATCACCATGATAATTAGACACTATACACAAATAGATACTTGAATAAATTATCCCTTCCTTTCATTGTTTTTTTTTTAAATTTAATTTAATTTCTTTTGGTGAACATTCTGTACAGAGGGGTTACAATTACATGGGCAGGATAATGTGTACATTTCTTATCAAGCATTGCAGCCTCCTCCTTTGTTTACCCTTCACATCCCTTCCCAGCCTCCCCCCACCCCCCCCACCAACGTTGTAAAGCTCGTTTTCGACATGACATGACAACTTGTGCTTCTCATTGTTGCAACAGGTCCACCTGTATCCTTAAACGACTTGTTTTTCCCCATCTCCTCCACAAGTTATACTGACATCAAATATAGTGAAAGCAGGGGTTATACTGTGGGGGAGGGACATACAAAGCAACAAAGAGATAATCTTGTAAATGCATTAGAAACAAATACATGAAAGAAAAAAACATTTAAATACTTATTTAAGGGTTCATTTTCCTAACATCACATTATCTGACCTTTTCTGCTTGACTCATACATATACTAGATATTGCAAATAAGGGAAACCATGGGACCTATGTTTCTTTGGGCCTGGCTTACTTCACTTAATATAATTTTTTCCATTTCCTAACAAATGGGGCAATGTCATTCTTTCTGATGGAGGCATAGAATTCCGTTGTGTATGTATACCACATTTTCTTGATCCATTCATCTACTGAGGGGCATCTGGGTTGGTTCCATATCTTAGCTATGGTAAATAATGCTGCAATAAACATAGTTGTGCTGGTAGCTTTAGTGTGGTCTTGTTTGTAAACAATTGCTGGGTCATAGGGGAGTTCTATGTGAAGTCTTTTGAGGAACCTCCATACTGCTTTCCAAAGTGGTTGAACAAGTTTACATTCCCATCAACAATGAAGTAAGGTTCCCTTCTGTCCACATCCCCTCCAGCATCTGTTGTTGTTAGAGTTCTTGATTTTTGCCATTCTAACTGGAGTGAGGTGGTATCTCAATGTTGTTTTAATTTGCGTTTCTTTTATGGCTAGGGATGTTGAGCATTTCTTCATGTGTCTATTGGCCATCCTTCTTTCTTCTTCAGAGAAGTTTCTCTTTAAGTCTTTTGCCCACTTATTTATTGGGCAGTTGTTTCTTTGAGGATTTGTTGTTGGGGGATTTAATTTTTTGAGTTCCAAGTATATTTTAGATATGAGACCCTTGTCCGTTGTATGGCTAGTGAAGATCTTCTCCCAATCTGTGGGCTTTCTATTGATCTTGCTAGCTATGTCCTTTGCCATGCAGAAGCTCTGCAACTTCATGCAATCCCATTTGTCCAACCTTTCTTTGATTTGTTGTGTTTCCGGGTCTCTATTCAGAAAATTTTGGCCTGAGCCAAGGAGACCTAGGGTTTCTCCTATTTAAAATTATTTTCTTCACTGGGTACCAGCGGCTCATGCATCTAAGCCTGGCTGCTCAGGGGGCTGAGATCTGAGGATCATTGTTCAAAGCCAGACCAGGCAGAAGAGTCTAAGAGTGAAATCAGCAAAGTCCAGTTATTCAGCAAAAAGCCAGATGTGGAGCTGTGCTCAAGTGGTAGAGCACCAGCCTTGAGCGACAAAGCTAAGGGACAGCACCCAGGCCCTGAGTTCAAGCCCCTGTAGTAATAGCTCCCCCACCCCAAAGTTTCATTCTTCAAGGAAGCTGCACATGGGTTGACCTCATGGTTGAGGGTGATATCAACTGAAATATTGTTCTCCAGGCCATGTCTCCCTCGCACCCCCACCTGCAATCCCCGCGGTTCACAGACGCCCTCATCCCTGGGCCGAGTCCTGAATCCTGTTTGTTCCTGTTTTTGTTCATCTTGTGGAATCTGGTGGTGTCCTTTCGGACCTTCAGGATGATCAGCTTTCTATGAATGTGCTACAGGGGCTTGGTACATTCTCCAAGTATCGGCTGGAGGTCTGTGCTAGCACTGCCATTCTGTTGTGATCAGAGAAGCAGGTGTGACTTTCAGGCTGTCCCAGAGGCAGAAGCACAGCAATGGTGGCGGCTGGACGCGAGCAGGCTTGGCCCCGGCCATCCTCAGCCAGATCGGCAGGAGGAAAGGAGAGGAGGCCGGACCCTGGGCAGGGCTGGTGCTGTGTGCAGCTTGCTTCTGCTTTCTCTGCCTTCTTCTCTAAGGCATTCATTCATGCCTTTTGGTTGATGTCCCTTCTTGATCTCCATGAGCAAAGCTAAAGATTAAATTAGATCAGATATGCGTTGCACGGTTGTTATTACGGACACATTAAATCATCTGCTCACATAAAATGAAAACCACCTTTTGTGAAAAGACATTTCCAGAGTTAAGACCCACTCCCTGCATTGACTCAAAAGACAGCAACAGATCCTGGTTGTTTTCTTTTTAATTTATTATCAAGTAGTTGAACAAAGAGGTTAGAATTCCAGAAATCAGGTTGTGAACACAGTGCGTCTTGGTCAATACCATCCTAACCATTGTTCTCCTTCATTTCCCCTCTCCTACCCCTGTCTGCAAGTGGTGTAGGGTTTTTTTTTGTGCATTTACTTTGGCTACCTTTTCCTGAACATGGCAATTCTCTGTGTACATTTGTCCTCGTTCGCTGCTTTGAGAAGATCAAAGGTCAGTGTTATTGGAAAATCATTAGCATTGACTTTTTGTAAAGAAATCTGGCTGCATGAAGCAGGTGGCAAAACATGGCCCTTTGTACTCAGCAGTTACTGAGGTGAGATGGAGAGGCCGTTCTCTGGTTCATCCATCGCTTGCCCATCCATCTCTGGGTAACTGGCACTGGCATGGCTGGTGGAATGATTCTCAGTGGAAGGGTAGTGAGTCACGTTCATGTACAGGCCGTCCTCTTTCCTTGGGCAGTACTATGGTGACGCACTATTTCCTGGTGAGGCATTATTTCCTGGCACTGCGAGGAAGTGATGACTGAGTGTGGTTGGATAGAACAGTGGCTGCCGAAGATACCCACATTCAAGTCCACGGACCCGCTGAACATTTTGCCTCACAGGGAAGGAGGGATCTTTGCAGATGCAGTTAAGGATTCCGATATGGGAAGATTATTTTAGATGATGCAGATGGGTTCAGTGTAATCGTGAGGGTCTCTGGAAGAAGGGAGCAGGAAGGTCAGAGCGAGACATTAAGAGATGCAGTTCTGATGGCCTTACAGATGGAGGAAGGTGCCGGAAGGCGAAGGTTGCTGGTGGTAAGTCAGAGAGATGGGGGTTCTCCACAGCCTTGCAGGCACCTAGATTCTAGTCAAGAGGAACCCATCTCAGATTTCTGCCTTCCACACCCACACGATGACAAATTAGTGCTGTTTCAAGCCGCTGAGTACACACTAATGGGAAATGAACACTCTAGGTTTGCTTGCTTTTCTCCTTAAGTTCTTTATTCCACACAAGTTCCCTCCATCCCCCTTTTTCCCACTGCGACTTGTGCCATGAGACCAATGCGTCTTGTTAATCCCTTGGAATTTTAGACAATAAAATAGGAGTAGACACTTACTTTAAATTTCTGTTCCTTGGTGCCATTGCTCTCAAGTGCCCGGTAAACACAGCCATTTCACGCAGGAAGATGGCACTACTGAGCCCACTTTCTCTCATCCCTTGTCACCTTGAACTTGATTATTGTCGCAACCTTCTGTGTTCTACAAAGTGTAGTAAATTTTTACTACCTATAGCTTATTCCTCTACCCAGATAAAACTCCTTTTTCTAGTACCATCTTATCTTGGCAGCCCTTGATCAAGAATCAACGTCAGCTCCCCAATTCCTAGCAAACTGAGTCTCAAGTCTTTTTTACCTTCAGAATCAGATTCTACTTTAGCTATCTAATCTAAACCTGGGTTACTCTCTTTTCTGTCTCTTCTCTTCTAGGCCATAATGAACCCATGTACATCCAGGAATCAATCTTCCTTCCTTCCTTCCTTCCTTCCTTCCTTCCTTCCTTCCTTCCTTCCTTCCTTCCTTCCTTCCTTCCTTCCTTCCTTCCTTCCTTCCATCTCTCTTCTCTTCTAGGCCATCATGAACCCATGTGCATCAAGGAATCAATCTTCCTTCCTTCCTTCCTTCCTTCCTTCCTTCCTTCCTTCCTTCCTTCCTTCCTTCCTTCCTTCCTTCCTTCCTTCCATCTCTCTTCTCTTCTAGGCCATCATGAACCCATGTGCATCAAGGAATCAATCTTCCTTCCTTCCTTCCTCCCTCCCTCCCCCCTTCTTCCCTCCCTTCTTTCCTTCCTTCCTTCTCTCCCTACTTCCCCCTCCCTCCCTCCTTTCCTTCTTTCCTCCCTCCCTCCCTCCTTCACTCCTTTCTTTTCTCCCTCCCTCCCTCCCTCACTCCTTTCTTTTCTCCCTCCCTCCCTCCCTCTCTTCCTCCCTCCCTTCCTTCCTCCCTCCCTCCCTCCCCCTTCTTCCCTCCCTTCTTTCCTTCCTTCCTTCTCTCCCTACTTCCCCCTCCCTCCCTCCTTTCCTTCTTTCCTCCCTCCCTCCCTCCCTCACTCCTTTCTTTTCTCCCTCCCTCCCTCCCTCTCTTCCTCCCTCCCTTCCTTCCTTCCTCCCTCCCTCCCCCCTTCTTCCCTCCCTTCTTTCCTTCCTTCCTTCTCTCCCTACTTCCCCCTCCCTCCCTCCTTTCCTTCTTTCCTCCCTCCCTCACTCCTTTCTTTTCTCCCTCCCTCCCTCCCTCTCTTCCTCCCTCCCTTCCTTCCTCCCTCCCCCTTCTTCCCTCCCTTCTTTCCTTCCTTCCTTCTCTCCCTACTTCCCCCTCCCTCCCTCCTTTCCTTCTTCACTCCTTTCTTTTCTCCCTCCCTCCCTCCCTCCCTCCCTCCCTCTCTTCCTTCCTTCCTTCCCTCCTTCCTTCCCTTCTTCCTACCTTCCCTCCTTCATGCTCTGGCCATTGTTATTCTACATTTTAAAAACTCTAGCTGGAGTTGCAAAATCTTGACTTTTCTGACTTCTGGTGGTTTTTCCTTACTGACTGCTGAATTGTGTTGGTGCCACCTCTGTGGTTTTATTGCAAATCGAAGACTCTATTCCTGTAGCCCCTCTTGTCTGTGGTTTAGGGTGGAGCACATGATAATAATGGAAATAGATTTAGCTTCGTCAGCCACATTCTCTCCTGCCTTTCTGACTCTTTCCTTCATTAACATGTAGCTAATGCAGAACATTCTCGGCACGCTAGCTGTGGGTAGGAGGTGTGGGTTCAGAGCATATAGGAACCTGTCAGTCCTGCCAGTGGTGTAAAAAATGGTCTTTGGATGTGCTTGAAAATGTTGAAATTTTAACTAGTCATGGTCTTTTCCTTCATGCCATCTTTAAATATGTTAACTTTATTATTATTATTGTTTAAAATTTCAAGTACTTTCTTAAATATAACTTAGGCAATGGACCTGAATTTTCTAGCTTGGGAGAAAAGTCATCTATCTTTGTCATTTAAGTAAAGTTTAGATTAAGTCTCAGCTCTGGTATTCATGCAAACTATAAAATGCTTATTTGTGTTGGGATTGTAGATGATTATTCTTTTCTTTTGTTAAGGGCTATTTTATCTTCAAAAATTTTTATGTGTTACCAGTAAGAAAGTAAATATAACACTGATTAAAATGCAAATAACGGGGCTGGGAAGGTGGCTCAGTGGTAGAGCGCTTGCCTTGCATGCCTGAGGCCCTGGGTTTGATTCCTCAGCACCACATAAGCAAAAAGAAAAAAGCCGGAAGTGGCGCTGTCGCTCAAGTGGTAGAGCACTAGCCTTGAGCCGAAGAGCTGAGGGACAGCGCCCAGGCCCAGAGTTCAGGCCCCACGACCAGACCCCCCCCCCCCAAAAAAAAATAAAATAAAATGCAAATAAAAGTAAAATTAATTGATCAGTGGGTATGTCAGTTTTAGGATTCAGGTTCCTAAGAGAAGCTAATGTTTTAGTAAGTTCTTATAAGGACCTAATGCACTGTGGCTCTCAGAGAAATGTGGAGTGATGCCTACTTGATTCACTCCTTCAGCTGACATATTGGCAGTTCTTCAAAACATTAAACCATTTTATGGGAAAACTTGATGGGTGCAAGTTATCACCCCATTATCAGTGTAAGACACAAAATAAAATACCCTCAAGTTGGGCCCAGGAGAATAAGGCCTGTAAAGTAAGGACAACTTTGAAGAGAAGAGGTTGAAGTGATCAAAATAGAAGCTGAAAGTATTGAAGATTCACAACTATTAGAGAAAGATAGACTGAGACACACAAGACAACCACGATAGAAAACAGGCCCTTCTGAAGCGATCCCTCCTTTTTCTACTTCATCCTTTCTGCTATCACTTTGCTAAATCAACAATTCAGTTTGGGCCAGCTGCTTGAGTGATAAAGCTTTAAATAAGGATGTAGAAATAACTGGGACAAATGATAGAGTCATCTTCTACCATAATATATTTTCACAATGCCTAGCACTTCCTCATTTAATCAAGAGATTGGCAGGACAGGGAACAAGTTGGTAATTTGCAGTTGGGCTGTAATAAAAATGTTGTAATTCATAGGGGAGACACCAGACTACATTATATATTATGAGTTTAACTTGACTTATAACTCTTTCTAGAATTTAAACTGTCATATGCAGCCATATGCGTTGACTTTGACTTTTACAGTGATTTAATGAGTTGTTTGGTGAAAATAAATGTTGAAAAAGTTATAAAATTTTCTCTTCCTCCCTCCCTCCCTCTCTCCCTCCCTCCCTTCCTTCCTTCTTTCCTTCCTTCCTTCCTTCCTTCCTTCCTTCCTTCCTTCCTTCCTTCCTTCCTTCCTTCCTTCCTTCCTTCCTTCCTTCCCTCTCTCCCTCTCTTCTTCCTCCTCCTCCTCCTCCTGCTCCTCTTCCTCTTCCTCCTCCTCCTCCTCCTCTTTGTTTTGTTGTTTTCTTTGGACATAGAGTTTCTCTTCCCTCAATCCATGGCTAGGATCTCAGTTCTCAGATTTTGCTTTTTCATACTTGAGTTTAGTGGATGGATTACGACAAAGAGCCCAACAAAATGTATCAATTAATCTCTGTTGGCAGCAAGATAATGTTGTAAGCTTTAGAAATATGGGGTTCAAAGCCTGCTCATCTGAAAAGTCAGCTAGAGAAGTGCTTCATCTTGGGGGTGCGGGCTGGCTTGCTCCTCGCTGTGCTGTGTCCTCGCGGTGGCACTTGTAGCCGGTCCTGAGGCTGGACTGCAGGGTGAATGAGTATCTTGTGAGGACCGGCTGGTCCTCATGGCTGCATGGTGAGAGGCTCAGCGGCTGTGAGGGAAGCTGTTGATTCTGAAAGAGATGAAAGAATGCCAAATTGTAGTGGTAGTAGTGGAGCAAAGAATCTTTCCAAATGAGCTGTAATTTGAGCAGGCACGCATTTCACACTCATTAAGAAAAGTAAGGAACCACTAATTGGCTTATTATGTACTCTCTAATTGGGTTAGCTTTCTTGTGGTGATGGTGTAAGGGAGTAAGGAGGGGAATCCTGTTTGGGGGTTTGGCTAGGCCGGAGAGACCTCACGGAATTGTCCTCCGTGGAACAATGGAGGTGCTGCTCCACCATTTCGCATATGTAATAAGGAAAGCCCATGATCTAGGAGGGGAGGCCTCACCGCCCTGCTGTGTGGTCAGTGAGCCCCCGGAGCATGAAACCCGGGGATGGAGTGGGCAGGACAACTTCCTGAGCTGCTTCTACTGCTCTGCAGAGAGGGTTAGCAGCCTGTCCTCTGAGAAGCTGCTCACCTTGTTCTCACCTGTGAGCTTCTCCCCAGCTGTAAGCTTCTCCCCAGCTGTGAGCGTCTCCCCAGCTGTGAGCGTCTCCCCAGCTGTGAGCTTCTCCCCAGCTGTGAGCTTCTCCCCAGCTGTGAGCGTCTCCCCAGCTGTGAGCTGTGAGCTTCTCCCCAGCTGTGAGCGTCTCCCCAGCTGTGAGCGTCTCCCCAGCTGTGAGCTTCTCCCCAGCTGTGAGCTTCTCCCCAGCTGTGAGCGTCTCCCCAGCTGTGAGCGTCTCCCCAGCTGTGAGCTTCTCCCCAGCTGTGAGCTTCTCCCCAGCTGTGAGCGTCTCCCCAGCTGTGAGCTGTGAGCTTCTCCCCAGCTGTGAGCGTCTCCCCAGCTGTGAGCGTCTCCCCAGCTGTGAGCTTCTCCCCAGCTGTGAGCTTCTCCCCAGCTGTGAGCGTCTCCCCAGCTGTGAGCTGTGAGCTTCTCCCCAGCTGTGAGCGTCTCCCCAGCTGTGAGCTTCTCCCCAGCTGTGAGCGTCTCCCCAGCTGTGAGCGTCTCCCCAGCTGTGAGCTGTGAGCTTCTCCCCAGCTGTGAGCGTCTCCCCAGCTGTGAGCGTCTCCCCAGCTGTGAGCTTCTCCCCAGCTGTGAGCTTCTCCCCAGCTGTGAGCGTCTCCCCAGCTGTGAGCGTCTCCCCAGCTGTGAGCTTCTCCCCAGCTGTGAGCTTCTCCCCAGCTGTGAGCGTCTCCCCAGCTGTGAGCGTCTCTCCAGCTGTGAGCTTCTCCCCAGCTGTGAGCTTCTCCCCAGCTGTGAGCTGTGAGCTTCTCCCCAGCTGTGAGCTTCTCCCCAGCTGTGAGCTTCTCCCCAGCTGTGAGCATCTCCCCAGCTGTGAGCTTCTCCCCAGCTGTGAACTTCTCCCCAGCTGTGAGCTTCTCCCCAGCTGTGAGCTGTGAGCGTCTCCCCAGCTGTGAGCTGTGAGCTTCTCCCCAGCTCTGAGCTGTGAGCTTCTCTCCAGCTGTGAGCTTCTCCCCAGCTGTGAGCTTCTCCCCAGCTGTGAGCTGTGAGCGTCTCCCCAGCTGTGAGCTTCTCCCCAGCTGTGAGCTTCTCCCCAGCTGTGAGCTTCTCCCCAGCTGTGAGCTGTGAGCTTCTCCCCAGCTGTGAGCGTCTCCCCAGCTGTGAGCGTCTCCCCAGCTGTGAGCTTCTCCCCAGCTGTGAGCTTCTCCCCAGCTGTGAGCATCTCCCCAGCTGTGAGCTGTGAGCTTCTCCCCAGCTGTGAGCGTCTCCCCAGCTGTGAGCGTCTCCCCAGCTGTGAGCTTCTCCCCAGCTGTGAGCTTCTCCCCAGCTGTGAGCGTCTCCCCAGCTGTGAGCGTCTCCCCAGCTGTGAGCTTCTCCCCAGCTGTGAGCTTCTCCCCAGCTGTGAGCTGTGAGCTTCTCCCCAGCTGTGAGTGTCTCTCCAGCTGTGAGCTGTGAGCTTCTCCCCAGGTGTGAGCTTCTCCCCAGCTGCTGCTGTCATCGGCATGTGGGAAATTCCAGGAACCATTGAGGTCTCAGGAACTATTAACTTTTTCTGCCTTCAATTTCAGGTATTTGAATTGATTTGTTTTTCAACCTAAGTGATGGTCACCTTGATTTTGCGTTGGGCTTTACTTCGGGAACGTGGACTAGATGGCGGCATAAGGAGGAGAGCATTAAACGTGTCAAAGGAAAAACCTCTCCTTCAATTTAGAATGTTAAAAGAATATTTGTTCATGATAGGCACCCTGCTGAGATGTGAGGCATTTTGCATTTACTGTTTTTAAATAGTTACACAGTGTTTGAGTTTGAACTCGAGGCTCTGTACTTGCTAGACAGCTGTTGCTACCACTCAAGCCATGCTTTAGTTGCTTCCTGCTTTACAGTTATTTATTTATTCACTTTTTAGGCCTCCAAGGATAATCTTCCCAGGTTCACCTCTGTGTAACTGGGATTTCAGGTATGTACAATTGCATCTGCTTTTGTGTTGAGATGGAGGTTTTGCTATCTCTTTTGCCTGGTTGGACTGGAACTGTGTCCTTCCTGATAGCTGCCTCTTGAGCAATCATCATGATGCAAACATCAATGATTTAAACTCAGGTTTTCCTAAACATAGTGTATTATCTCCATTCTAAAACGTGGCATTCGGCTCCATGTCACCATGAGTAATGGGTCTGGGATCCCGTCCTCTCCTGCTGGGGTGATCTTGAGTTACCACATTGTCTTTCCCCGACCCTCCCTGGTCTGACTGCTGTGATCATAATTTCACACACTGGCTAGAGTTCTTCTGGCCTTGTGTTACTAAAGCACTAGTCTTGCCATTGTCTTCTGGCAAGCCCTGAGGGCTTTTCCATCTCACCGAGAACAGTCTGTGGTCCCCACCGTGACCCGAAGGTCTGGCCCTGGCCTGTTTTCCAGTCCTGACACAGCTCCAACCACACTGGCTTCCTGGTCACTCTGAACACATGCAGCACTCTTCCTCTCTCCTCTCTCTTCTCCTCTCTTCCCTTTCCTTCTCCTTGTCTCTCCCCACCACTCTTTAGGTTACCTGGAGATAAGAGTCACTCAGAGTTGACTGCCCTGACTAGCTTCAAACCAAGTTCCTCTTAGTTGAGCCTCCTGAGTAGCTATGATTTAGGAATGAGCCATTAGCACCAGGCCTAATGTTTGCGTTTTTATTTTTGGTCATGTTATTTTACATAAATACCTTCAACAGAGAGAATGTTACTGCACCCAGGAAAGATTTCATGCAGGACAGGTGGGTCCTGGCATTCATTACCTGCTGGTAATTGTGGGTTATTACCTGCCTGCATTCTTGCTCTATTTCTTTCCATTTGTAATGGCTAATCAATCAAGACTGACATAGAGAATAGAAATACTTCAGCTTAGTTTACATTTTTTTTTAGCATCACTACAGTAGAATTCCAGATAAAAGCATGAAGCAAAACATAGCCAAAGAAATTGAAGAGGAAGAAAATAAAGAAATCAATTTCAAAGTCACCATAACCTACACAGAGCAAACTTATTTTCCAGGCAGCTCTTTTCTCGGTAAGAAAGGCTTATGCTGGAGCTGTGGGGAGTTCTGGGGCACAGCCCTTAAAAAATGTTACCTGTCTCTGGCTCTATAGCCAACCAACCCGAGGCGGTCACTTGATTTTTGAACACTAAGGTGTCAGGCCTCTGTCTTGGGATGATCTCAGAAGAGGCCAGGGAAGGGCACTTCTTCTGTCACACGTGTCAGGTGGCTGTGTGAGCCCCTGGCCTGCTGCTCCAGCGTGAGTCATGCTCAAGCCTGGTGGAGGCGTTAAGTGGGAGGCCAGCGTGCTTTGGAAACACGTAGGAGCCATGTAGTAAATGGCTGCCTGTTTCTACCATCATCCTGAGATGTCTAAATTGCCCATCTGGGCAGGCTCCCAAGGAAGCCTTCCTGCTGGAGATGCCGAGCAGGGCTAGCTGTGTCACTGTGTCACCAGCCAGGCTTTCCTGTTTCCTGCTTGTTCCTGGATTTCAGCCTTGGAAAGGGTAGAGATTCTTTAGACAATACTCTATGCCTTCAGTCTCCTTAATTTTCATGATATTCTCTCTTTCTCTCTTCCTCCCTCCCTTCCTCCCTCCCTCTCTCCCTCTCCCTCCTCTTTTATTCCCAGGGACTGACAGCAACTTTGCAAAATACCACGAATGAATAAAAGCACATTAAAAATTTGATGCCTGCATTGCTTCTGCTTGAAATCATGATTCACGTTTTAAGCTTTTCTATTTTGGGATTGTTTATCATGCGGCAACAAATATCATTCCCATCCCCGTGTCCCAGAGGAAACCATGTTTAACATGTGTGTGTGTGTGTGTGTGTGTGTGTGTGTGTGTGTGTATGTGTATGTGTGTGTGTGTGAGTGTGTGAGTGTGAGTCAGTACTAGGGTCTGGATTCAGGTCTTCATGCCTTTGGTTAGCTTTCTTTAGTCAAGTGCTCTAGCACTTGAGCCATACCTCCATTTCTGGCTTTTTGCTAGTTAACTGGAGTCAGGTGTCTATCTGATTTGTCTTCTCTGGGCCAGTTGTCAGATCTCAAACTTCCTGAATAGCTCAGATTGCAGGCGTGAGCCACCAGTGCTCTGCTCCACTATTTTTTATCCTTGGTATTAGCTGGTGGCTACTGACATTCGGAATTTTCTGTGATTTATTCATTGCAGACATTGCTTATTGATTTTGCCCTATGGTAGGTACATACAATAAGTTAAAGTCGTGTTTTAGTCAATGTTTTCAAAACGAGGAAAACGACAACATTTTAGGAAGAACATTACATGACCCCAGTGCACCCACACTCAGTTTCTACTCCCCACATCAACCACTTTCAGTTCTTTCTAGCTGTTAACCTTTATTAATATCTAAATTTTTCCATAGCTTCCTTACTTTGCAATGTCTTTATCTTTTAGACATGACTATTGGCTTTCTACTATAGAAGATACATTTCAGTTGTTTTCTTTTTTTTTGTATGTCATTGGTAGTCGTTTTTCTTTTAATTGTGAAAATACCGTACAGAGGGGTTACAATTACATGAGCAAGGTAATGAGTACATTTCTTATCAAGCATTGTTGCCTCCTCCTTGTTTCCCCTTCCCATCCCTTCCCATACTCCCCCCATCTCCTCCCACCCGATCCTTCCCTCCCACCAAAGTTGTAAAGTTCATTTTTCGACATAACGTCTTGTACATGTCACTGTTGCAATGGGTCCACCTGTATTCTTATTTAAACAATTTTTCCCCTTCCCCTCCCCAAATTATACCAACATCAAATACAGTAAAAACAGGGGTTATACCATGGGGGAGGGACATACAAAGCAACAAAGAAATCATCTTATAAATACATTAGAAACAATAGCAAGAAAGAAAAACCATTTGAGTCCTTATCTTGGGGTTCATTTTGCCTAACAACTTATCTGACCGTTTCTGCTTATCTCAGACATACACTAGTTATTGCAAATAAGAGAAACCATGGGACCTAGGTCCCATGTTTTTTCTTTTTGTTGGTATTGGGGGTTTTGAACTCTGGACCTATGCTTACTTGGCTTGCTTGCTTATAGCTGATGCTTTACTATTTGACTGCCTGTAATCCTACATTTTGCTGGTTATTTTGGAAATGGAATCTCATAGACTTTCTGCTTGGGCTGGCCTCTAATCTTGGTCCTTTGGATTCCAGTCTTTTGAGTAGCTACGATTATAGGCATGAGCCACTGGCACCTACATTTCAGCTTTCATAAACTATTCTTCCACTGTGTCTCTCTACCATATACCTTTTGATTTCTTAACATTTACAGAATTATCACAATTTGGGGATAAATCAGGTCTGTATCTCTTTTACAATATATTATTATATTATTTGGATATTATACAAATATTCACAATTGACTTGGATATGTTCTTTACATTTCCTTTCCCTAGAGTTAATACTTTTAATTTCTCTTTTGCTTAATTTTCTGTGCAATGATTGACACATTAGTTTGAAGCAGAATGCTTGTGGCTATAACATAATGCATGTTTGTCTTGAACTAAGAGAATGCAATTTCTCTCTACCATAAAATATGTAAAATATCTATCAGTTTTTCACTTGCTCCAGAGATACCATTCCTAAAGTCCTCCAACTTCCTGCTCAAATCAATTGATTAACTCATTAGTTTATGCAGAACAGGGGTCTGCACGAGTTCATTTATGCAGAATTCAGGGCCTTACACTTGCCACGCAGGTGCTTTGCCCTGCTCGGCTCTAGATGGATGCCTTTTAGGCAGCCTCACAACTCTGGGGTTTTCTGGTCTTGGGAATTCTTTTCATTTCTTTCCTATGGATTAGTTGTCTATTGCAATGAAACATATCGCCTAGACTTTCGTGGCTTACAGGACAAACATTTATTTTTCTCATGTTGTCTATGGCTCAGGAATCTGGCAGTCAGCTGGATGGTTCCCAGGAGGCTGCCTGGGAGCTTGGCTTGACAGGAGAAGGGGCTTCTTAGCTCACTCGGGTGGCCTTGGGACGGGCTCAGTTCTTCCTTGAGGAGCCCGAGTGGCTACCCACATCACGGCAGCAGATATTCCCTGAGGCCAGTGCCCACAGGAGGGTAGAGTGGTGCCAGCAACCAAGGTGGGAGCGAGGGTCCCTCGAGCCTCACCTCAGGAAGGACACACGCCTACTTCACCTCTGCCCACTGTCACTCACCGCAATCTTTGTTCCCTACTGGCCATCTTGAAAAGGGGTTAGCACACCTTTTCTCTTGGATTCCACATTCTCTTTCCTTCCTTGATCTTTCATCCTCCTTCCCTTCTTTCCTCCCTTCCTCTCTCTCTTTCTCTCTTTTTTCTTTCTTTCCTTTCCTTTCCCTCCCTCCTTCCCTCCCTCCTTCCCTCCCTCCCTCTCTCTCCCTCTCCCTCTCTCTGCCTCTCTCTCCCTCTTTCTCTTTCTTTTTTCCTTCCTTCCTCCCTCCCTCCCTCCCTCCCTCCCTCCCTCCCTCCCTCCCTCCCTCCTTTCTTTCTTTCTTTCTTTCTTTCTTTCTTTCTTTCTTTCTTTCTTTCTTTCTTTCTTTCTTTCTTTCTTTCTTTCTTTCTTTCTTTCTTTCTTTCTTTCTTTCTTTTTTCTGGTTCTGGGGCTTGAACTCAAGGCCTTGGCATGTCCCTGAGCTTTTTGTCTCAGGGCTAGCACTGTGCAACTTGAGGCACAGCACCACTTCTGGCCTTTTCTGAGTAGTTTGTTGGAGATAAGAGTTTGGGTTGGCTTCGAACCACGATCCTCAGATCTCAGCCTTCTGAGTAGATATGACAGGTGTGAGCCAGTGGCACCTAGCTGTCTTGAAGTGGACTGGTCCATCGAGAAGCATTTTGCCTGAGAAGGATCGTTTCTTATGCTTTGCACTTGTGCCCATGTCTTCTTTTCAAACTTGCATGGTGATGAATTCCAGGTGACTGTCATTTTTCCTGAGCATTTTGAAGACATCTTTCCATGATGATAGTTTTCAGTTGTTATTGTGGGGTCTGATGCTATTCTGAATCCTAGTTTCTTGTCATGTGTCCCATTTTTGTGTTCTTGAAGCTTTTAGAGTATTCTTTATGTGCCTTGCATTCTGGAGTTTCATATCAATGTGGAGGTTATTTCATATATTTGTATATTTTCCTATACATGTATAGATGCTTTGAGTTTGGAAATGCAAGTTCTTAAATTCTGCAAAGATTTTTCTTTTTTATGTATTTGGAAAATGTCTCAGATGTCTCAGTTATCTCTTTCCGGGCTTGTATTTGATGCATGTTTAACTATTATTGATTTTCTAATTTTCCAAGCATTAAAAAGAATTTCTATCAATAGTTCTTTGATCTGTTTTCTGAAAGTTGTCTTCAATTCTTTCAAACTATCTTTCAAAACTTCCATTGATTTTTAAAAATCTGCATCTACATTTTTAGCTTCCAAGTAGCCCTTTGTTATTTGAGGGTTCTACCCTTTTGTGCCTTTGTGAGCACTTTGTGTTTGTATCTGTCTCTGTGATTTTGTCTGTCTTTGCTCTAAGTGTCTGACGGAGCCATTCAGCTCCGTCTCCCATGCAGCTAAAGCTCTTGGGTCTGTTTGTCCCTCGACAGGGCTTGTGCAGCCTTGGGCCTTCACTAAAGGCTGTTTGTTTCTTTGGAGAAAAGTTACCTAATTGTCTGCTGTGTGTGTGTGTGTGTGTGTGTGTGTGTGTGTGTGTGTGTGTGTGTGTGTGTGTGTGTGTGTGTGTGTGTGTGTGTGTGTGTGTGTGTGTGTGTGTGTGTGTGTGTGTGTGTGTGTGTGTGTGTGTGTGTGTGTGTGTGTGTGTGTGTGTGTGTGTGTGTGTGTGTGTGTGTTGATCGTAGGTCACAAACCAGACTGCTAAGATTCTAGTAGCCAAGATGGCAGCCCAGATTTCCAGGCCTCCACTGAAGATCTTTTACTAATATTATGCCGCCTCATCAGCTTGCAGCAGTGATTAGATTCAGTATGAGACCTGGTTTTTATTTTCTGTATTGTATCTCAGAAACTGAAGCACTCTTCAGCCACCAGAGCTGAACAAAGCTCAGCATGAGCTGTTATAGGCACAGCAGAGGTGGGCAGAGTTGGTTTTCTCTTGGTTGGTGCACTGGCTTTTAACTATTAGAAAATTTAATTTATATGTGAGAGAAGCAGTCGATTCACCCGAAGGGATGTGGAGGCCATGGAAATGTGCTCTGATCAAAGGGACTCAGATAGCTGGAGGGAGAGGAGGTGAGGATGCGTGAGCACCTTCATCCTATCATCACTCCTTGTGGCTGCTGTATATCACTGTTGAAACGCACCACGCATGCTCTTTTATTCGAGGACTTCCAGGAGCAGGGTGGTTGCTAAACACAGTTGGAATGTTGAGAAACCACACACAATCGTTTCCTATCACTCTTGTTACGGCGTCTTGGAATACTCATGGAGCAGGGAGGCAGTGATGATACCTCGCTCTTATCCGGAGAGCAGGGGTGCTCCGGGATGGCGAGAGGAAGCCGGGTGGAGAGGCGTATTGCAATGGCCTATGGGCCACCCGGAACCACAGCCTGGGCGGGAGCACTCACCCGGGCCCATGCTTTCCTTCCACAGTTGCTTTCACGAGAGCGATGCCTGCAGTTCTCACTGCATTTTTAGTGTTCAACGTACGCATTAAATCCAGTGGGATCGTGCGCCGCACAGCGGCAAGGAGTAACAGGACACATTTCTAGCTTTCCAGGCCTGAGGGGTTTATTCCTCCAGGCAGGGCAGGTCATGGTGCCCCTCCTAAAAATGCCCAAGTCATGTGACCTGCAGAACAAAGAGCGGGGTTGTGGGGCTGACACTGAACTACAGGGAAGGGATGGGAAGGGACTGGACCCTCCTTGTAGCTCTCGCCAAGGGGTAGTTTATTTGGGAAGTGGGTGAAGAGCACTGGTAGAGCCGGTGCTGGTGGCCACACGTGTGTGTCTAGCTACTCAGGAGGCTAAGAGCTGAGGACCGAGGCTGAAGTTAGTCTAGCGAAGGAAAGTCTGTGAGACTCGTATCTCTGATTAACCACCTAAAAGCTGGAAGTGGAGTTGTGGCTCAAGTGGTAGAGTGCCAGTCTTGTGTGAAGAAGCTAAGGACACAGTGTTTGGGATCTGGAATTCAGTCCCTGGAAAACACACACACACACACACACACACACACACACACACACACACACACACACACACACACACACACACACACACACACACACACACACACACACACACACACACACACACACACACACACACACACACACACACACACACACACACACACACACACACACACTAGATTAGATTTGCTTGGAAATTTAAAATGTCACTTGTGACTACAATTTCTCTATTTAATCTCATTTAATCTTCTTGCAAGGTACTAAGCTTCAGTATTTTTACCTCACCATGGCCATTGAGGAAGCTGGGTTTACAGCGGTGATAAAGGACTTTGATCCAAACCACACACCGGATGAAAGCCAGGGTCTCCTCGGAGTCCCGGCCCCGAGGCCACACAGCTGCTGTGGTCTCTCTCAGGATTCCCCCGAGAAGGGGGTCTGTTGAACATTAGTAGCCCCCATGACAGAGACAGCAGCCCACACTTCCTAACTGCTCCCTGCCTTCTTCCCATTCCCTGCTTTCTGAGGCCTCCTTCTCAGCCTTGCTCTCCTATTCTGCAGACCCAGGGCAGCCCAGGCCCTGACCGAACTCCCCACTCCCCACACCCCTCCCCACCTCTCCCCTCAGCTTCAGCTGTGGGAGTCTGGCTTGTTTTATTTGTGCTTTTGATTGTAAATGTCCTTAGGGTAGAGACTTTATTGTTGGTGTGGTACAATCTTATGCATCGTGTTAAGGCTACGAATGCCTTTGATACACATATAAATATTAAAATAGCAGTCTTACTCATTTTGACTGAAGGATATGTCTGGGCAGTCTTTTACTTTTTGTGTGCTGGGGTTGGAACCCAGGGCCTCTAGCATGCTGAGCTCCAACTCTCCTCCTGGGTTCACCCACACTTCTTTGCAGAGAGCAGATACAACTATCTTCTGTGCTACTGTGGGTGTGCTTGCCAGGGAGCCCACAGCCCCTCCCACAGGAGTGAGGGAAGGAAAGGTATTTCTGCTCTGATGAGATTGCATGTTATTTGGGCAGCATATGTTGAATATTTGTTGCATGGAGAACATTTCTTTATTTAATCAAACTCTTTGCGCCTTTCACTACATGTTTAAGAAAGTAAACTGTTTTGGGGGTGAAGAATGAGAGAAGGAGGTACTTTTATACCTGACACCATGTCTACAAAGTGTTGGGGCTTGATTTATGGTGTGGTTGTGGTTTGGCGCATGATAAATATGCTGTGCAGATCCAATTTTGATCCCAGCAATCCAAACCACACGATTTCTTTGCATCCAGGGTCACTCTGTGAATGAAATTTGTGTCTGCCTGCGGCCGGGTACTGGTTTGCTGGGAACACAGTTCAGACATGTCCAGCATAGCTGATGAGCCAGGGCTGGATGAATTGCGCTGTGTTTTCTCCGGAGCTGTGTGGCTGCCCAGGACAGTGCTGTGTGATGCTGCTGTGCTGTGCAGACACGTCTGGGCCTGTCTGTTGACCTGGTAGGAATGTCCGCCGGGGTCTGCTATGGGCTCACTGAGCAGAGTTCTGGGACAGGGGTGTGATTGCTGGAGGCTTGCATTGGTCTCCTGGACACAGCTCTTCTGAACTCAGGGCTATCAGCAACAGGCGGATGTGTGTGCAGATACTGAGGCTTGAATTCAGAGCCTGGGCTCTGTCTCTTAGATTTTTTTTTTCACTTAAAGCTAGTGCTCTACCACTTGAGCCACAGCTTCACGTCCAGCTTTGTTGATAGTTAACCGCAGATGAGTCTCACGAGCTTTCCTGCCTAGGCTGGCATTGAACTACCACCCTCAGATTTCAAAATCCTGAGTTAGCTAGGATTACAAGTGTAAGCCACTGGTGCCCGATGTCTCTTTTGTTTAATCCCACGTCTAGAAATAAGACACAAGTCAGGCTGCAAGGGGGACACGCTCTGCAGAGGGACTTGTCCTTGTGCCTTCCCCTCCCTGGACCACTACCCAGGGTGGTTGAGGGACGCCAAGGAACTCCATTCACCACTGTGTCTGCCTTGCCTGCAAGGAAGAAAACTCCAGAACCAGAAACAGTTTCTGCCTAGTTCTCTGGAGCATCGCTGGGACTGAGAACATGGCTGTCCTCACGAAGTCCATCACCGCTGGGCTAAAGGAACAGGGCTGGCTCCAGGCTGCTTTCGGATACCCTGTGGGGAAAGTGGCTACGTGTGGATGGAAGCTGAAGACCGAGCTGTCCTGGGTGCTCACCTGACCATAACTGGTTCTTCTAGGTCAGAGAGGAGAAGGTAACTGACTTGTGTGCACGTGTGTGCACACGCTGCACATTTGTGGTTGGCCTTTCTGAGTTTTTGCCCTCATGTGTGTCAGCCTCTGAGCTCACAAGAGCAAGGCTTGCCCTCGAACAGGTCAGGCCCTCACGGCCGAGGTCACCTGTCCATTTTCCATTTGCTGCTCCAACATGATCTGGTTTTCAGTCCTGCCTTTCACTGGTCAGTGCTGCTCATCTTTAGCCTCAGCCTCCTTGGCCGGCTGTTCCCGTGTGTCCAGCTGTCAGTTTGGTATCCTGTGCTACAGCCCCCTGGTCTTACTTATTTTTTGTGGGGATGGTGCAGATCCAACTCGGGTTCGTGTTGGCTAGGCAAGTGCCCTACCACCTGAGCCATGCCAATCCTTTTGCTTTTCAGTGGGTTTTCAAATAGGTTCTTGAACGGGGACCCCCTCAAACTGACGTCCTCCTCCCTCTGCCCCCCGCATCGCTGTGATTATATGTATGTCACCTCGGTGCCTGGTCCTTGTGTATTTCCCCCGATTCTTTATATCCGCTGCATTCATGATCCAGTGCTCCTTAAAACTTAGTAGCCGAGAGTGGTTTGAACATGTGGAGAGAGAACCCGTTGCGGTTTTCTACAAACCCTGTGACACATGCTGATGAGGTTGGACAGGATGGAGGATGGAGCGGACTCATAATGAGACCATTACATCTCATTTCCATCAGAACCTTGAAAAGCTCAAAGGGATCTGAAATTCCATGTGATTATTTTTCTGAGACATGATAGCTGTTCTAGCATTCAGGACAAAGTCCCAGAGATTAGTGAGAGTTGAATCTCAGAAGCGACACACAATGGCACGTATGGACCGTGCCAGACAGCCAGTGGAGAGGCTGAGGAGGCCCTCTGGGACCTGCTGCTTCCCCAGGGCCTCCCTTCCTCTCTTGACCAGGTCTTCGTACAACGCATCCACGGCCCCTTTTCTAGCTGGCAGGCTCCTCCTCATCTCATGAGCCTCGTCTTGTGTGTTCCTCACCTCCTATCTGGACCCTTCAGAGCACACCTGCACTGTAATATTACCAGTGTCCCAGGCAGGGTCGGCATGGTGTTCTGAACAGAGCCGAATAGTAAGAAGCATCTGGATGTTCTTGTCCATGTGATCTTGGTTGCAGCCATTCCGCCTGGCTGATCTAGGGTATAAGCAATCTGAGACAATATGCAAATGAACAAGCACGGCCATTCTGCAATACAATTTTAACCATGCACACTGGAATTTAGGTTTTATACATGTATTGTGTGCCATGACGTGTTCTCATACATGTGAATGCATAAAAAGAGTTCTCAGCCCAAGGATCACTTGAGAATAGACAGGTTTGTGGCCTGGACCCTCAGCAGACCACCCATGATGGCGTTGGTTACAGACTGGGCATTTGCCTCTTCCCTTTGCCTGTGAGCAAGTCAAGCCAAGGCATTGTTCCTGGCATCTGGTAAGGATGCAGGAATGCCAGGTGCCGGTGGCTCACACCTGTAATCCTAGCTACTCAGCAGGCTAAGATCTGAGGATTGTGGTTTGAAGTCAGCCTGTGCAGGAAAGTCCATGAGACTTTTAATCAACCACCATAAAGCTGGAAGTAGAGGTGTGGATCAGGTGGTAGAGCACCAGCCTTGAGTGAAAAAGCTAAGAGTCAACACCACATTCTGAGTTCAGGCCCTAGTAATGGCCCCAAAGATGAAACATTCAAATACCCGTTATAGTACTTGCATGCTAGTGTGAAGAAATCCTACTTCCCAGTATTTATGAAGCACTGTAATGAACACAGCATACATATTTTATTATTGAATTTTCATTTAATAGGGGCATTACAAACAATTATTATTCAACCTTGTGCTGAACACTGAACAGTAGTGTGGTGACCTGGTCCTGCTAATGTCCTTTACTGCCCAGGGGAGTGGCTCATGGTACAAAGATGTGTCCAGGGTCATCCGGGGAGGAAGTGGTCTGGGGTGAGGAGGGCGTCTGGGACTCAGGGTCGGTCCTGCTCTAGGATCTTGGGGCCTACATGCTCTCCATGTGAACTTGAGCAGGAAGCACATTCTTGGAGTTCAGTGATGCTGAAATTGGCCCTGGAGAATTTTTCACCTCTTTCTTGCTATTTGGTTGTGTTTAAGGACTGCCAAGAGTGTTTTCTGACTGTCTGTGTCATAGCTGGAATGTGGTTTAATCTTTCTGAGTCTAACTCTGCCACTAGAGGAACCAAGAGTTTGAATTGCATGCTGTCGAAGGTCTCTGCTGATGTGTTCCTGCAATTTTGTTCTCTGATGTTTTCTGGTTATTTATTGCCATTGCCTGCTTCTCTTCTACTCTGGGAGCTTGACTGCGGAAACTCAGGTCTCCCAGGGCTGCTTGAACTCGGAGGGGATCAGAGGATCAGGGAGAAGGTCCATCTAGCTACTCTCACATTTTTAAGCGCCCCAAATGGTTGCTTTAAGTAGCTTTGCTCCCCCCCAGAATAGAAAGAGCTTTTCCAAGAAAAACAAGCAAGGGACAGTCTTATGGTCTATACTAAAATGACAGTTGTAATGTGTCTTCTATTTCTGTAGTACCATTTAAAAGTAACTTTGAAGGCATTACTTAACTCATCCTTCTAATATTTCTTTGAGACAGGTAAGAGATTTTTTTATTAGAAGGTCTTTTTATATAGCTACAGAATGAGCCTTTCTTTGTTGTTAACCAAAGGTAGCAAGTGGCCAGAGAGATTTCAATGGTCGGCCACCAGGTAAGCGGTCACTTTCCAACCTGATGGTCATAATTCTTAAAAAAAAAAAAAAGCCAACAGACTTCCAAGACTTCTAGAAATTTAAAGATATATTCCACACAATATAAATGTGGCCTCTGGTACTGGAAGATCAGACATCCTTGTTTGTCTGTTGTATATATTCGCCAGTTAAATTTGAAAGAGTGGAAAGAGACTTCTTATTCCAAATAACTGTTTTCTATAGGAGGGAAGGGACGTTGAGACAGTGCTCACCGTCCACCGGTCCTAGTTACATAGGTAGGAGAGATGGTGGCAGCTAATGGCTTTGTCTATGTGTAAGCAGCATCTCTGCTTCGCTACACATAGTGAAGTATTCTCAGAACGATAGACTCCTATAAATTAAAGAAAAAAAATTGTGATGTTGGGGACTGAACTCAGTGCCTTTCTAGGCAAGAG
>NW_024870974.1:22622500-22767500 GCF_019054845.1 Dipodomys spectabilis
CAGGCATGAGTCTCTGGTGCTCTGCACAAATACTTCATAGCTGTCCACGTCCTTCCCCTTCTGGGGTGTGCTGGAGACCATAGCACACACTGTGCGATCGGGAGTCATTTACATCTGCTTTGCACTCTCTCTGTGGGAAACCCCCCTCCATCACACGAAGCCAGGGAGTCGCTGACCTCGTGAATGATGGCAGCTAGTGCTACGTCACGAAATGACCCCTTCACATGACCTCTCAGAGGACATTGTTAATTTAATAACATTATGGATTCATAAGACAGTTCAGAAAAGTTGAGAGAATTAAACAAACATCTGTATTTCTTTCATTTAGATTTACCAGTTGCTCTTTCCCCCTACATTTTCTATATCTTATTTTTCTATTTATTTTCCTTTGCTTTTGTTTTCTGTTCTTTTATATTTTTAGAAAGCATTTTGCAATATGTCACCCAGACTGGCCTTGGATGCACTCTGTAGACTTGAGCTTGTGCTGGAATTACAAACGTGCACTACCACACCTGATTTGTTTATTTATTTGTTTTTGTGGGTTTTTTTTCTGAGTCTTTAGAAAAAAATGACAGACATTGAGATCCTTAAAAGTTTTCTTCCAGATTTTGTGGTTGAGATGGCCTTTTAGTTTCCAAAATTGTTTCTGTCACTTAAGTACTTATTTTGAAAAATGTATTTCTGAACATAAGCTTTGCATAATTTCTATTATTATATAACTTTAAAGTTACTAAAGATATTTGAAGGAAATGTCACGCTCCTCTTCCACTTTTATACATGAACGACCGCTCAGTGCAGACAATGGAAGGCACTTGTTACAGGCAGCTTTTGGTGTGGCTCTCCATGATCCTGACTCCTGGTATTCAACATTCTTGTACAGTGGCTTTGCATGTGGGCTGGGCCTAGTGACTCACTTCTAACAAATAGAGTACAATAAATAAATGTGATCATGGAGGGTTGCTACTAGGACTAACGACGGTTGCCAACCAGGATGCTTTCTCTGGTTGGCACTCTCTTACCGTCTCGTCTACATGCTCTGATGAAAACAGCTGCCATGTTGAGAGCTTGCAGGGACAGGCCCTTGTGGCCATGAGCCTAGGGAAGTGGTACCTCTTGAGGAGGCAAATGCCACCCACAGTTGGTGGAGAGAGCTTGGAAGGAGGGCTCTCCCAGAGGAGTCTTCAGATGAGATGGCAGCCCCTGCTAGCACTTTGGCACAGTCTGTGAGAGATCAGAACTGGAAGACCTGGATCTTGTTAAAAAGGCCTGGGTCCTATGAAATAATGAATGCGGCTTTAAGCCCCTCAGCGTATGTTAGTTTGTTTTGTAGTACTAGCTGATACCATGCTGTGTTATATGATGAGCGGATGATGGTGGATGAAGAATAATTCCTATCCACGATGGGTAATGTATGGAATCAGCACAGATGCCCTCAATGGATGAATGCATCAAGAAAATGTGGTATTTTACACTCATCCATTAGAATACTGTATCATTTGCAAAGAAATGGAAAGCCCTGGAAAAATTATGTTAAGTGGAGTAAGTCATATCTGGAGAGACAAAAGATGCACATGGTAGCTAGATTTAGCTTATAAACTTGTAAGTAAATGCGTTGGGTGGTACGCAAGTGTATACAATTGTATTAACTGAAACAGGATAGATTCAAGGGTGGTCTGAGAAAGTATAATTCCTTAGAAAGTCAAAGTCAAAGTTCAACAAAATGAACACCAGGAAATAGGCACTTGAAAAGGTTAAGGAGGGGTCAAAGGGAAAAGGGCAGATGAATGAAGAGACGACCAGGGGAGAATGCAGTCAAGAATTTGATGTATATCCTACACCACGAAGAAGAGTCAGGGAAGGGTGGGCAGGGGAGGGATGGGTGACAGGGTTCCAAGGGGTGACATTGGTCAAGAGACGTTGTATTCATGACCTGCCTTGTTAAATGGCAACTCCTTTGTACAACTACATACAGATAATAGAAAGAGGAAAAAACAGGGAGGGGAAAAGATGGAAGGGGGAGGGAGGAGGAAGGGGGAGGGGGTAACCCCTTTGGGGAGTGTCCCCGGTGACTTAACTTCCTGAAGGATCCATCAGGACCAGCCTTGGGGCTCACCAAAGACACAAATCTCACACCTGTTTCAAAGGATCTTGCTCCCTTTCACCAACTCCAGAGCCTTTGGATCTCCCGCGGCCGTTCTATCCTCGGAATAATGAGGCAACTATCTTTGCCCCCCAAACCTCCATGCTCATTTGCTCTGAAATTGCTCTGTTCTCGATTTTGGAGGTGGTGGCACAGATTGGACTACATAGTTTAAACTCACTAATAGAATCAGAGTGCCAGCAAGTTATTACAGCGCTGCATTTCTAAAGGCCATGATAAATACCAGAATCAGACCATATCACAAGCTGTTAACTGCCTAGCACCAGGAAGCTTCAGGCTTTTCAACTGCTGGTCTTACCCAAGAGAGGACAGTGTTCCAACCTGAAGGAAACCATGTGTGTTCTTTGCTTTGTAATTAAACAGAAAGTTTATGAGATTCTATGCTGCTGGGGAAAAATGGGACTTATGAATTAGACTCAGCTTTGCAAATATCACTGATCTTGCATTTGGCTTTGTCCATTGAATGATTAAGTACTTTAGTATTACCCACTCTGCCCATGTTTCTTCAGGATTGTTATATGTGTCTTCTCTCGGGTTTACTTAGTTTATTCTTGGCCTCTTCCCTTACTTGAGCCAGGAGTAATGATCTTCTTGGATTTCTGATAGTTGCTTTGTTAGCTGCCCAGCTGTTCTTAGTACAGAGATGACAATTTCCATGAAAATCGGCAGAGCTTTTATAGAGGAAAGTTCTGTCTTTTGTTGCATGAACTTGGACGGATGAAGTCCTGGGCTGGACTGGCTTAGCTCAATCACAGAAGCTCAGGGATGTTGATTTGATGATGAGTCTGGCATGTTAGAATTACTCTGCACTCCGTTCTCTATTGGGGACATTAATTCAAGAATCACTGCTATGGCAGGCTGAGTGAAAGGGGTCACCTTGATGTGCATGAAGCAGCGCACACATCTATCACTCCCAGATCTGGGCATGTTTAAGCCTGCTGCAGCTTGAGAAGGGGCAGACTCATTTCTTTGGAGGAGATTTATCTGATGCCTGTTATCAATTGCACTTCAATCTCACTCCCCCACCTGCGGTCCCTGCTGATATCCAAGTCCTTTTTTGCACACTTCAAGTATGGTGGTTGCAGTTCTACAAGGAAGAAAGGTTGAGTGGAGGTCAGGTCTATAAAAATATCAGGGGAAAGCTTGGGTAGGTCTAGCAATCACTGTAAAATTTTTTTTTCCAGCTTCTCTCTGTCCTGCTGTCTTACAAAAAAGAAATCATATTTCTCAAAAACGAACTTAAATCCAAATAAAAAATGAAATTACCTCTTTTATTCTAAGTTAGATTCTACATAACATCCTGGATTTGTGTTTGATTACACCAGTCCTGCACATGGATAGAAGGAATTACAAGACAACTCTTGTGCTGTCCTGTGTAACAAAGAGCTCCCAACTGACAAGCCATGAGAATGTTAAAAGGGGGACTTTTTTTGCTCTCTGAGGGCCCACCACCATCAGGAATGGCATAATAACTACCTTGGACCTGGAACTCATGAATAAGCACCATCCGCTTTAGGAGGACATAAACGGTTGTCTGTGACATTCACTTAGGAGAGCAACAGAACTCAGGGCAGGAACTTAGGGGACAATGAATACTAAGAACCCAAAGTAGCATCAGGCCAGACCATGTTGTATGCTATTTTTATATTTGGACTACTCACTCTGGTGTGATTTATAATTCCTTGGATTATGCAAAGACGATGGGCCCCGACATAGATTTGCCAGGCCTTGCCATAGGGGAAGAAAAAGACCTCGAATGAGAGAAAATTCACCTTCTCTCTTGATGAGAGAAGCCACAGAATATTTACAGCCTTTTTTAATCTACCACCACAGGAAAATGAGATTGTGGCAAATCATGTGGTGGTTCTTAATTCTTTGCCTGGAAGTGACAATTGTCACTTAATTGAGGAGACCCCGGTGAGTTATACTGGGCCATGTCTAACTTCATGAGGGTGGAGACATGGATGCCTACCCCATGTTAGAAAGCTGAAAATATTTGAAATGTGAGAAAGCTGATGCCAATAACGTTTTCCAAATCATTGATCATAAAGTCCTTTATTGTTAGAAATGAGTGATTTTTCCCAAATTGATTTTCAATAGCATGTTGCTCAAGTAGTAGAATTCATCAATCCGATTTAAGACTTTCATTATAGTTAGGGTGTTTGCCTGATCTTTATATGATCTAAGACTTTTTTAATGTTCAATCATTTTGTAGACCTGCATGAATTACAATAATCTCTGCTATATCTGTTGTCAAGTTTTTGTGTTAGATTTTGGTATTGGAAGTTTCCTCATAATATTTATCATATGTTGATAAAATGAGCCACCAACATACTATCTTATTCCTTTAGCCCAAGATTGAGGCTATGTATGTTATGCCAAGGTCGCAGGACCCCCCACAAGAAGACCACCGAGAGTCAGACTCTACACCTGTTTTATTTAAACAGGCTGCAGCTCAGGCTTCGTCCTACACTGACACAGCGGGGCCTAGGAGGAGAGGCCTGAGCAAAGGATTTGCAGGTCTTATAAGGGCACACAACCAGGTGGTTTAGCACCACGTGTTGCTGTGCTCTAAACAAGCAACAAATGGTCACTGCCTCAAATACTCTAACCTTTCATTCCCCCCCTTGACTTATGGTCCTGAGCCACAATCTTGTGGCTCTGGCCCCAAACTAAATTCCAACAGCTCTTGATCTTGAACAGGTATACCAATAACAATCAGTTCATTTTTCTTTTCTTGAGGCGTATGTGGAGTGGTTGGGTAGGATGCTTGGAGACTTCCCATGTTTCCCCATGGTCGTCCAGGGCAAAGGGGTCAGCTGGTCTGGTGAGGGAGCAGTGGATCCAAGCAGCAATGCCATCCACTGGCAGTAGGTATAGCCAGTAGCACCATGTAAGGTCCCTTCCACTGTGGTTCCAGAGATCTCAAGTTGTGCCTTTGAACAAACACCCAGTCCCCTGGTTTAAACAAATGGGGGAGGGGTAGGAATAGAAGTACTCTTACGCATCAGCTGTAAATAGTCAAGCTTGCACAGAAATTCAGTATCATCCAAATCAGCAAGCAACTAAAGCCAAGCTGATAGGGTGAATTTCTTTTTTTTTTTTAAATTTAATTTTATTTTATTTGAGAACATACTGTACAGAGGGGTTACAATTACATGGGCAGGATAATGCATACATTTCTTACCAAGCATTGCAGCCTCCTCCTTTGTTTACCCTTCACTTCCCTTCCCAGCCTCCCCCCTCCCCCCACCCAATCCTTCCCCCCCCCCCACACCAACATTGTAAAGCTCGTTTTTGACATGACATTTTGTACTTCTCATTGTTGCAACAGGTCCACCTGAATCCTTAAACGACTTGTTTGTCCCCATCTCCTCCATAAGTTATACAGACTTCACATAGAACTCCCCTATGACCCAGCAATCCCACTTTTGGGCATTTACCCTAATGTTTACAAACAAGACCACACTAAAGCTACTAGCGCAACTATGTTTATTGCAGCATTATTTACCATAGCTAAGATATGGAACCAACCCAGATGCCCCTCAGTAGATGAATGGATCAAGAAAATGTGGTATATATACACAATGGAATTCTATACCTCCATCAGAAAGAATGACATTTCCCCATTTGTTAGGAAATGGAAAGGCTTGGAAAAAATTATATTAAGTGAAGTAAGCCAAGCCCAAAGAAACATAGGTCCCATGGTTTCCCTTATTTGCAATATCTAGGGTGAATTTCTTATTCTAAACAAGGCAAAAGGAAGGAGCGATACCCAGTCTGCGCCAATCTCCAAGGCCAATTTAGTTAAGGTTTCTTTTAGAGTCCAATTCATTCTTTCTACCTGCCCTGAACTCTGGGGACTATAAGCACAGTGCAATTTCCAATCTGTCCCCAGTGCCACGGCTATTCCCTGACTTACTCTTGAGACAAAGACCTGTCCATTGTCCAACCCAGTGGTGGATGGGAAACCATACCTGGGTAGGATTTCTTCCAGGATCTTCTTAGCCACGACGTTCGCAGTCTCATGCTTTGTTGGGTAGGCTTCAACCCATTCTGAAAAGGTATCTACAAAAGCTAGCAAATATTTATATCCAAATTTTCCAGTTTTAATTTCTGTAAAGTCTACTTCCCAATACATACCTGGCCTATCTCCACGGAGGCGAGCTCTTTTTGTAAATCCTAGCTACCCAGAGGCCTAAGTCTGAGGATCTCATTTCAAAGCCAGCCTGTGGAAACAAATTTGAGAGACTCTGATCTCTAATTAGTTACCACAAAGCTGGATGTAGAGGTGGAGCATTGGACTTAAGCAGAACGCTAAGGGACAGCACCCAGGCCTGAGTTCAAGTCCCAATACCAACATACACACACAATTATCTTAATGGGCTATGAGATTCATTATGGAAAATATCTTAAAAGGGCTGAGTTGCAATGAATAGTTTATAATATGCTGGGTTGGATGTCGGAGGCCAAGGGGAAAAGCAAATAGAGTACCTATTTTCTTTATCTTTAGAATAGACTGCATAGGCATATAAAACTCAGAATCCCTCCTTTCCCTTTCTGTGATCCGTGGCTGACATGCGCCAGCTCATCTCTACCAGGCCCAGTGGAGCTCCTCGAAGGTGTCACTCCCTCCTCCTCCGGGATCCGCAGGAAGGGGCTCACTGCTGCCTCCATTTTACACATCAGGACACTGAGGCACAGAGTGTTTAAGGGTTATCTGACCAAGACCACCCCAGCTGGCAAACAGGGGAGCCAGAATTTGTTGCAGGGTGTGTCCTTTAAAGCACTCATTCTACCCACTGTTAAAATACGCATAAATATACAGGTACCCCATGGAGATGTGTGCAGTAACTCAGTGATGTTTCTAGGCTTTGCTCAGAGGCCCATATGACCTGTGTGGATATTAGAGCCTCGTTGATATTCACGAATGATGAAAGGTACTAGAGGAAGGGCCGAAGAACCATGCTGGGCCCTGGATGCTGGTGGTTCACGCTTGTAATCCTAGCCACTCCAGAGCCTGAAATCTGAGGATCATGGCTCAGAGCCTGGGCAGACAAATCTGAGTGACTATATCCAATTAAAAACTGGAAGAGGAGGTGTGATCAAATGCCTGCCTTGAATGGGAAAGCCGAGTGAGTGTTCAAAGCCTGATTTCAAGTCTCAGTACTGGTATACATATATACATACATATATACGGATGGACCGATGGACGGATAGATGCATGGACTGACAGACAGACAGACAGACAGACACACACACACACACACACACACACACACACACACAGAACCATGCTGGATCAGTGTTTATGAGTTCCAGACAGGTACAGTGGCTCTGGTGTGGTGCTTGCTATTTGGTCAGTAGGTATCTGGCTGCCCTTCAGATGGTTGACAAGTCTGATTAGATCTGAAAGGGCAAATAAGTGTCGATGCCCATAGTTGGCTCTTGGAAGAGCTTTAAACTGGGGGTGGGGGTGAGGTAGGGATCTCTCCACAGTAGCCCAGCAAGTCTCACATACTCTCTGCTGGCTTCTGGTGTGAGGAAAGGAAATGTCACCGAAAGGTAGAAGCAGGTTTTATACTTCATATTTCCTAAATCACTTTCGAACTGTCCCAGCAGTTTTATGATAGATAACACTGCTTATTTTGTGATACAAGCTCCCCACAATTGGTGATTTTTTTTTTAAACAAGGGGTCAAGAGGTGCACACACGTATCTAGGCCTAGATCTCTAGCAGGAGAGGAGAGAGACCAAGTCGACCTTTGATTCTTTTCTTCCTACAGTTTTCCTGGGCCTGTGTCATAGCTCTGATCTTAAATCTTATTTGGCAAGTCACAGGATGTGCTAGTTTATCAGAGATTTAAAAAAACAGGACTTTTTTTTTGCCTTCTGAATTTCAATGCAAGAGAAGTATTTGTCTCCGCGATTGATCCACTCGGCTGAGCAGTGCTTGTGATGATGACTGCTTTCCTATATTTATGGAGAATCAGCACTTCATAAATGTCGACAGGCACTCGGCTTTACCTAAGTGGCAGGGCTCTGACATCTCACAAAGTTAGCAATTATCACAAGGGCCACGTGTGGAAAGGGGAAAAATAAATAATCGCTGGGGGAAGTCGATTTTTATTTTTCCCGAGAATTGGGAAACCAGGCGCATTTCTTCATTGTCTGTCATACTTTGGTGGAGTGCCGTGGGCCACGGGCTCGTGGGGGTCTGTGAGTGTTCTGCTGGCCCTTTCCCCGGTTCTCTGCCTCACAGATCTTCTCTCATGGGACTTGAGGCTCGAGAGGGCCAACAGCAACAGCAATGTCTTTCAATGTTGGATGCTCATCCTGGTCAGGGGGGAGATTACGTTGTGATCACAAGAACCACAACCGGAAAACTTTGAGGTCCTGGAGAGTGGGATTGACATTTATAAAGAAATGTTTCTTTCCTTTGATGACAATCTAAGTGACAATGTCAGACTACTGTTGAAATTGGGAGTGGAGGGTTTCTGAATAATGCTTGTGAAAGAGCTGTCCTGCACGTTTAACCTCCACTGAATTCACCAGCGCTTTCATGTCCTGGAGACATAATCTGTGCCTGTAGGGTTTTTCTTGGTTGTCCCAGGAAGGCCACTTGGACAGGTTGTCATGGCAACCCTGGTGGCAGATAATAAAGAGGGTGAGGAGGTTGCCTTTACTGCCTGCGGGCTTCATGAGTTCATGCTGTCGTGGGCAGCAATGGCTTGTTCAGAGACAATATTTTATTGCACCCAAAATACTCCATGCTGGAGACCCCTAGAAAAGTCTGCTCTCAAAATGAACAGGCCATTTAAGCCCTCTTCCCCTGCCTGCCCTCCATCCCCTACCATCTTTACTGTCTGGTGCGGCTCGCGTGCCATCTCCTGGCAGTCATGGGCGTTCATGGGCTTTCTGGAGGATGCTAAGTTGGGCTTCTTGTCCCTTTCTGTGCCTTTACACGGAAACTACAGCTTTTCAACGGTGGGTGGGGGCTTTGTGGGGCTTGCTTTGTTCAATCTGCCAGGAAAAGTTTGAGATGTCCTAGGGATCTTTTTAATTTTTCCCCCAACAGACTGCTGTCACCTACACATAATTTCTCTCTGCATTGGATGATTGTGTTAAATGATGCTACTTGCATGGTTCAGAGGGATGATTTGCAAAGCCCTGTGTATTTTAGGGCCCAGCAGTAGAATTATAAATTCCATCTGTCTTCCTGGCACAGGGTTTTGTTTCTAGATTTCTGTGTTAAGGGTCCCGGACTGTCACATTTATATCACATCTTCTCAGCGGCAAGACTTATCATATCTTCTCAATGGATGAAGAACAAAATCGACTTATTTTTAGTCCGTGTTTGATTTTTGCGGTTGGATATTTCTGTTTTTTTTTTTTTTTTTTAAAGCTCTGGGATTGCTTTCAGAGTTGCATTTCTCCTAGTCCATCTGCATGAGGTTTCACCTACCTCTTCCTGCCTGCTAGATCCACACTCAACCACCAGCCTACACTCCCACAATTTTTTATGGCTTCTTACATTGACCCTATAGGAATATGATAGGCACCTCATAAATTTTGATTGGGCTGAATTTCAGGAGGGGCAGATAGAAAGTGTGATTTGAACAAGTGCTATTTTAGTAGATCATCATTATCCAGAAGTCTTTGCGGTATAGTTATGCCTTACATCGAGAAGCAGAATAGAGCTGAACTTACCCTGCCAATAACTGGCCATTCATTGTTGCAAATCAGGAGCAGATGTACAGGCTGCAGGTGGAATGTGTGGATGGACAACCTTAGAAGCTGAGCTGATAATTAAGAATATTCATATGCTGAGCAAAATCTTGAAAGAAGTAGATTGGTACATTGGGAAAATGCCCGGGACTGCTCTGGGAAGCTACATAGGGAGCAGACAGCATATTCCTGCTGGGTCAATGCTTGGGTGCTTCTATCAGATTTATTTGCCATAATTATATACTCTCATGTAGAGTGAACAAAGAAGGCATTTCGCTTTTCATCCCCGTCACTCTGTGGTCCCTTATTGTGATCATCCAAGAGCCTGCCACATGGGGGAAGAAAGGAAATAAATGAGGAAGCAGGAAAGAGGAACTGCCCCGTCCTGCCCGCTGCCTGCATCCTCCAGCACGGACCAGCTCCCTCAACGTGGGAGACCTGTGGGCAGACGGGCTGCCTGGACGGCGAGGCTGTGCGGTGGACCGGCCTTTGGTGGAAGCATCTCAGTGGCTCCTTAATTATCTCCCCCGGGAGCCACGTATCTCAGCAGTCAGAATGGCTGCGTCACAAGAGCCACATGGAAAAGCTCAAGGATTGGAAAGCCTCGGGTTAAATGACTTAGGGACTGGGTTCTCAGAGGTCTAAGAAGAGATGGAGACAGGTAGTCTGAACATGCGGGGGAGTCATCCTGAAGCCTCTTGATATTGTTTCAGATTCCTCATTCTTCCTACATACCCCTGCATACCCCAAGAACTGAATTTTTGTAATTGAAAAGATTCTAGGATAAAACATTCACTATTCATCTTCCCAGAGGGGACAAAAAAGTTACACAGAAAGACTCCATATCTTCGTCTCTAGTTACCTAGGTATAGCTCTACATGGCAAAGTTTAAAGATGTTTCGTTTGACAGTTCCAGAGTCAGTAATGATGTAACGAGTGATGGAGTCTTGCTTTCTATTTAACTGATATTGCAAAAAATGAAATAGCATGATGGTAGTGTGAAATGCCATGTTTCTTGGCATGTGTTTGGTGATCAGTAATGATCTGAATCATATATTACCTCTGCTGACACTGTGTCCTGTGATTCAGGACAATCTAGTTCAGTGTATTCCGCTTCAGTTCCTTGATCACTTGTGGCCACTTATTTGTAAGGCACAATGTCAGCTACTGTAGATAATACCAAGAGAGACTCTTGCTGGATGCCAGTAAATCTTGTCAGATACCAGTGGCTCATGCCTGTCATCCTAGCTACTCAGAAGGTTGAGATCTGAGGAGCGCAGTTTGAAGCCAACCTGACCAGAAAAGTCCGTGTGACTCTTATCTCCAGTGACCATCAAAAAGCTGAAAGTGGAGGTGTGGCTCAAGGGGTAGAGTGCCAGTCTTGAGCAGAAAAAAGCCAAGCAGGGGAGTGAGGCCCTGAGTGAAAGCCCCTGAACTGGCACAGAAAAAACAAAGAGAAAAGATCTGTTGCTGCTGCTGCTGCTGGTGGAGGTCGGTGCCAGCATAAGTTGGATAAGTATATATAGTTATAAGACAGCTGTCCACAAAGGCTTCCCAGATGCCACAACAAGATGGCTGTCCAAGACAACACGTTATCGAAGCAGGCAAGCAGGTGGTTGCAATAGACTTGTTCAGTGAACCCAGTGAAGGCCAAATCAAACTGAGTACATATTTGTAGCCCAACAGGAGTGGGTAGGCCTTTTCCTGAAGCTTCCTTTTACAAAAGACACTCTTGCTTGGTTGAATGGCAGACACATACCTCCTAACATGGAGTAGTATACTCCATGTTACATGTATACTCCATGTATACTACATGGAGTAGTATACTCCATCTAACATGGTTAGATACTACCTGCACTCATGGTTAGCTTTGGGTGGGCTGGTCAATGTTTCTGATTCTCAGTGCTTTTAATCTCCGAAATAGAAGTAGTATTCCCATGAACACACCAATTTTCAGGACAGTTTTGAGGATTATGAGAGATAGTGCATGTAATAGTCTTAGTACAACATGGAAACATGGAAAAACCCGAATGGATATCTTCCATTCCCTCCTCCCATTTTCCCCTTCCACAGAGTAAGCAAGAGCACACAAATGAGTCTGTTGGTCTCATGTCAATTGGTTAGCTTTGGGAAGGCTGGTCAATGTTGGTCTCATGCTTCCTTCCCCTTACCATCCAGGGAAAAGGGCACCAATATTTTCGGCCGGCCGTTTTCCTTTTACTAACACTAAAAAGGAACCAGGAAAAGAAAATTAAGACTCTGCAATGAAGGTAACACGTTCAATTAAATATGCTAGGGAGTCTGTTATACATGTTCACAAAAACTAGCATGGCTTTATAGTAACAATAAAAACATTTAATTGAAAAAGCTAAAATGGAGGTAGCATGGCCATTCCAAGGATTACACATTTAACATGTGTGATCTAAAATCCTTAGTGTGTGTGATCTAAGGTCTTTCACATGTATGATCTAAAATTCTCTCACTCACTGTTATGTTTGAAAAATAGCAGATTCTGGTTATAAGTGTTCCATAAATATTTTGTTAGCAATACAGCTTAGATCTACTTCCTTCTTTGGTGTATGGAATTTTGGTTACAGTGGAATAATGTGTAACTGTGGAGACAGGTGATGAGTGAGTATGCTTCTGAGCATCTTCTCAGCCCGGAGTATGAGCTTTTCAGGCAGTAAGTTCACTTTATTTGATAGTCTTTCTAGTTTCTCTCTCTTTCTTGAAGGGTTTCTGGAAATGGAGGTTTCTTTATCTCTGTACCTCTTACGTTGTGGTCTGTACTTTATGAAGTATTTACTCACCTAACAATGTCCAAGGAAGTTTTTCTCAACTACAATTCCCTGTTTGTGATTTCCCAGGCATTGTTCATCATGGAATATTGTTTCTATCTCTCACATAGGAGAGAGAAACACAAAATGCTATACTTGGAAAAGTTACAGAACATGGATATTTATATCCACTCTATTCAGTGAAAATCTAAACAAAATCCAATAGCTTATTCAAGTGAAAATACTTAAGTTTATTATTTTCCTATATTAGGTGTGAACAGATTTTTACTTCCTTCTTTTTCTTCATTTCTCCATTTCATTTTCACTGAGGTAATGGTGTGAAACAAGGGGAGGGGTGTGTATAGAATCACAGTGGCTTGTTCCCGATATTTTTTGTCTATGTTATTTGCTTCTGACAGCTATATTTCATATTTAATTAGAATCATGGGCAAATAGAAAATACACAGTAATCTTCCTTATTTTTAAGCTATCCTGTCTTCTCAGAGGTGAATTAAAATTGATATTCTTCACTTCATTATGCAAACAAACCTAGTGAGAACTTGTGATCTGCCAGGCCCACAGCTAGTTACTGGAAATACAGCGGTGAATAGAAAAGAACTATGGGTGTGAGTTTGGAGTCAAAGAGCAGAGATTTGTCTATGTCCAGGGAAGTTGATATTCAGTCTGGTGTTTGACAAAGCACATTCAGCTTCTCAGAAGAGTACTGATTAGATCTGCTGGTTAAACAGACCCCTGTTTGCAGTTCTGCAAAATATCAATAGTGACGAGGAAAATCTTGTCTCTTGAAGTTCCACCGTGGATTAGCAGAGGATTATTTAAACTGAAAAAAAATAATTTCAATCATTTAAACTCCTTCCGTTGGCACACATTTTCCTCGCTTGCTAGGAAAGCTGACCTCCGGTGAGTGACAGCGGCTCAGAGACGGAGCGGAGGGCACGCTCGGAGTCCAAGGTGCGCCGTGCTGCAGCCGGGAGGTTGGTGGGAATACTTGTCTAACAGGCATTTTAAATACATGGTGAAAATAACCTTTCCAATAGTTAAATCATTTTACTGCCAAGGGCATTTAATCAGGCCCATTGCCAAATGCTAATTAATGATACAAGTGGAGGATTTTATTTAAATTTGTTATACTAATATGTTGAAATATAAATAGAAACTGCCAATTGAGAGGAACTTGTCAAGGGTGGAATGTTGTAAGGAGAAAGAACTGACACTGAACTGTGAAGCAACGCACCTGCTGAGGGGGTAGTGGACCTGCAAAGTCCTTTTTCATGAGCACTCAGATACTGGGACACTACACAACTCGAGGACTATTTTGGACTAATGGGCATTAAATAGCCAATTAAATTTAACTCAGCTGTAGGAGAGGTTATTGCTAAATGAGTGTTCCAACACACATCTCTTATGTTGGTTTGTTTGTTTATTGTGCCTGTCCTGGAGCTTGAACTCAGGGTCTGGGCTCTGTGTCTGAGTTTTTTGTTCAAGGCTGGTACTCACTTAAGCCACAAGTCCACTTCTGGCTTTTTGGTGGTTAATTGAAGATGAGCCTCAGGGGCTTTCCTGCCTGGGTTGGCTTTGATCTGCAATCCTCAGATCCCAGCCTCCCAAATAGGTATAACTACAGGCCTGAGCCCCTGGTACCTGCTATGAGTAACTTAATGGTAGAGATACATTTTGATCAATATGTCATTCAGAAACTGTTGTGGAAACGTTAGTACAATTACATAAACCTAGAAGGTACAGGTCAACCACTCAGCATGTATCATTTTTAGTTCTAGTAAGTAGAAGGATTGCATTCTGAAATAATGATAACAGCCAGGTGCCAGTGGCTCATGTCTGTAATCCTAGCTCCTCAGGAGGCTGAGATCTGAGGAGCATGGGTCTAAGCTAGCCTGGGCACTGAAGTCCACGAAACTCTTATCTTCAATCAGCCACCAAAAAGCCAGAAGTGGAGCTGTGGCTCAAATGGTAGAGTTCTAGCCTTAGCACAAAAGCCTGGGTTCAGTGTCCAGGGCCTGAGTTCAATCTCGAGGATTGGCTGCCCCCCCAAAATAAAACCCACAATTATAATAGTGCAGTAGATACATGAGCGAGTGGCATAGCTGTTTGCAATCATTTTGGGCCCCCCAGTGCTTGTCTGCATGTCGGTCTCCCATGGCATGTGTCCCAAGTTCATTTCCCAGCACAGTTAGAGCTGGTACTAGGTTTTTCGTCCTGCTGATTTGCAAAGAAAGCTCATTTTGGAGGCAGAGAGGCAGCTACGGCCAGCAGCCACCAAGATGAACAGTGCACAGGGGTAAACAGAGGCACTGCCAAATCTAGGCAGGCCTGTGGGTAAATAACAGGTCTCCGCTGGGATGCCCAGGTGTCGCATTTCCTCCTCTGCGCTCTGTAGCTCTCTTGTGGGTGGAAACTAATGGGGCAGCTAACAGTGGGAAGGCCCACCTAAAGGTGCGGAGCGTGTACGTGCGTGTGAGCATGAGTGTGTGTGTGTGTGTTGAGGACCTGCTCTTCCTCCTACTGGATGTGAGCAAAAATGGAAGGCCACCTCTCCCCACTGTGTCTGTGAAAAGATTGTATCTGTGGATGTCTACACCAGCCATGGAATCTGGTGCGATAAGAACTTCTGGTTACAGATGCCAGTGTGGGGGGTGGGACTCATTTACGGTGATGGGTTTGATGGGGCCTGGAGGAGGGACCTGTGGGTGATTCACACATCCACAGAAGTGCAATATTGAACCTGCTGCGGGTGTTGATTTCCCTTCCTGGTGTGGACCTCCTCCAGTTCACTGCCTTCATCCTCCTCCCACTGGTGAGCCCTAGGCCTCTGCCCCACCCAGAGCGGGTGATTCCCACTGTTGGGGAAAGACAATGTGCACGTCTAAAGCCACTGGACCAATGGCACAGGCGGCCTCGAACGGCAGGACACCTGTGGCAGACCTGGATTTGTAATTGCTCGTCTGCACATCTTCTCACCCTGATCTCACAGCTGACTTTCTCACACACCGCCTTGCCCCGGAACGTTCCACGGGAAGTACTGACTGATGGCTTCCATCATCGTGTGGATGTCTCTCGGTGAAGGCAAGTGGCCGGTCCCTCTGTGCCGCAGAGGGTCCTCCCGGCCTCTCATTAAGTGAAACGTTAACTTTTCACCACTCATCCAAATGGCGCAAACATCTGCGCGCTCTCAAGATAGACACGCTCAAATCTGCATCGCCGAGTGACTGCGAAATGCCTGACGAGGCTTTTCTGGGTTTCTTTCTGCTTACGGAAGAACTCAGTCAACATTTGGATTCTTCTGATCTAACTCCCTCGGCCCTCCCAGACGGCTGCGATTTCCACTTGCTCTTCTCCAGACCTGCCTCGCTCTACCCCACGGCTTCCCTTTAGAGCAAGGGCAGGGAGTTGAAAGGACAAGCCAAGGTCACTTGGCTTGTCATTGGCGGAGCAAGTGGGTTTCTGCCCTTCAGCTCCCTCCCGTCCGAATACCATCTTGCTCACAGATGGCTGCGCTATTTCACCATCGGTTACAGACCTAACTCTATATTTCTCAACTTTTTTTTTTTTGGCATGTTCTCTATATATCATCTCAGGCTATTTTGATCTTCATATATCGTGAACAAGGCTATTTTACAGATGAGGACGCTGGAGGAGATAAAGTTAACAGCATTTGCTTGAGTTAGACTAAGCTCATGTCGACATAATAGTTACCACCATTTGAACTTAGGTTTTGACATTTTGTTCTGGTAAAGAACAAGCATTTGTTTTTCCTCTGCTCTTGCTTGGCTGCCTCCTATTAGGCCTAATAACCGGAATTTATAATGAAAATTGTTACAGCAATACTCGCCCACCTGCTGGTGTGAAGCATGGCATGGTCTGGTGACATCAATAACTCAAAGTTCCATGCTGAGCGCCGGTAGCTCATGCCTGTAATCCTAGCTACTTGGGAGACTGAGAGCTGAGGATCATGGTTCAAAGCCAGCCCAGACAGAAAACCGATGAGACTCTTCAATTAACTACCAAACCCCCACCCCCAAAACCCCAAACCAAAAATGCCTGAACTGGAGCTGTGGCTCAACTGGGAGAGCACCTGTCTTGAGTAAAAAAACTAAAGGACAGAATCACAGCCCTGAGTTCAAGCCTCAGTACTGCACACACACACACACACACACACACACACACACACACACACACACACTCACTCCAAAATTCTTAGTCCTGTACCTTACTCTGCAATGACAGCCTGAGGGGTGTATGTGTGCATGTGTGCGTGTGTGCGTGCACGGCTCCCAAGAGAGACCTGGTATGTGTTTACAACTGACGCTCTACCTTAGGGGTGGAGTTAACCCAGCCCTTACCCCATTTGAGGGGACCCTCTGTTCACACTTTACTTGTCAGGGGCGCTGATTCTTACACCAAGTCCCAAATATTGTTTTGCCCAGTGCTGTCTGACTTCAGGTTCCAGACTGGTGGGGCTTCCAACCAGAAATGGAGACCGGCTTTCCTCATTCTGTCTCACTTTGTTTCTTGGGCCCAAATCATCACTCCTTGTGTACAGTCTCAAAACATCTCTTAGAAAACTGTTTCTTCCCGCTGTGCGTTGATTGCTGCTGGTGTGGGAGCCATGATAAGTTCCAGTGGTGGGAAGAGCTGGATGTCACTGCGCTCCCCTGTCCTGCCTGAGCCCCGTCACAAAGAGCCACAAAGGAGCAGACTTGTGTTTGTCTGGGTGGCATTGGGGTTGAACTCAGGGACTGGCTCTTTTTATTTACTTTGATGCCACTAGTGGGGCTTGAACGGGGTCCTGTCCATGAGCTTTTTTGCTAGCGTTTTAGGCTAGCACCCTACTACCACTCCGCTTACAGCCTTTTGGTGATTAATTGGAGGTAAGTCCCCTAGACTTTCCTGCCGTGGCAGGCTTTGAACCAAATTCTCAGATCTTAATCTCTTGAGTAGCTAGGATTACAGGCATAGCCACTGCACCGGGCATAGAATTTGCATTTTTAACACACTGCTAGCTGAGAAGTACGTACATGCAACATGAGACCCACAAGCACACAATTTAAAAAGTTCAACAATCGATTCAGAAATAACTTTTTATCTGGCTTCCACAAGGAGTCTGTTTGAATGGTAACTAGGCACAGGAAAGTAAGCCATGGCAACTCTAGGCATTGCTTTAATGATATTCGACAGCTGGGTTGTGCCTACCTGTTTAAATCAATGCAGCAGGAGGACTGGCAATGATAATGTAGGTGAAGCACAGGCAATCAGAGTATAGTAGATCACCACCCGCCCTCCTTCCAGGTCAGTGAAGTGTGCATTGCCTGATAGTTTTCCCCCAGAGGCTTTCAAAATAGATAGTGGGGACCAGCATCCTGGCGACCATCATTGGCTGGGACTGGGAGAAGATTGGAGCATAAGGGCTGGAATTAATTAGCATCCTTAAAACAGCAGCATGAGGCATTTGGATTTGGGGAACATATGAATGGTAACTGTTGATTTCTCAACCCAAAGCTGAACATCTGTTCTTTTGCAAGAGTCTAGCAAAGATTGAAATGCAGAGCTGGGGTGGGGTGGGGGGGGAGCGGGGGAGGAGAGTTGTCGGGAGATGCAGTTTGAATCATGGCGGTCCTTTGGATGTATTAATAGATGGTACTCGGTGTAATTGCTTTCTGGAGAATTTTTAGATGTCTGATACATGCATTGTTCATCGTGTGGGATTTTATTGGCCTCTAATTCTTCGTAAAGTTATCCCAATCAGAAATGACATGAGAGGATATAACAAACTGTATAAAGAGGTAATTTTGAATTAGATGCAATTCGTTAGTTGACATGAGTTTTTTTTTTCCTTGTCATATTGCCTGCCTGAGTATTTGGGTGATATAAACATGCGTATAAAGAAACAGGTGGTGATATACAAGGAAGCAACAAAAAAATTACATGTAGGTCTGGAAACTATGACTATAGCCAAGATGTTACTAAGATAAGGGCAATGTTAAGACATAAAAAATGAGCAGCATTATTTAAACCATCAAATATAGACCCTCACTTAGTGTAGGATCATACATGACGTGTCAGATTTTCTTTTGAAGGTACTAGGATGTGAACTCACAGCCTTGGACTTGCTAGGCAGATAATTCTTCCACTTGAGTCACCCTAACCAGGCCCTTTCTGTGATGATTGGTTTTCAAGATCCAGTCTCGATTTATTCCCAGGCTGGTCTGGCCTGTGATTCCCTTCTTTGTGCTTTTCTTTGTGGCTGGTTGGATGGGGTCTCATGGACGTTTATGTTTGGGCTGGGTGTGGACAGTGGATCCCCAGATCCTTGATGCCCTAACAGCTAGGATCACAGGCTTCAGCTACCTGGCCAGGCATCATTCATGCTAGGAGTCAGGGAGACATCGGACTTCAATCCAGTGCCTCTGTGTTCTTCTTCCATAGTCTTTGGGAGATTATTTAAATTGTTATGGAAGGAGAGTGTATGTAGAGATAAGGACTCCTTCCTTGTGGGTTTCCTGCAGGGATGAAATGAAAGAATGTGTTCCGGGGTCCGGCCGAATGCTGGCGACAGTGCTTCCTCCTCTTCTGGGTCTTCACATTCAGACTTGACAGAATTGGATTATTTAGTTCCTGCTTCACTAAATCAGTCAGAAAGTGAATGGCTGACTACATTCATTTTCTGTCTGGTGTGCTATAAACAAATATGGTTTCTTGTTCTTCATTGAAGAGGGTGGTGGTGAGTTGGGTGGGGAGCCAGGAGAGAGGAAATGCTTGGGAAGCTAGATGCGTGTTTTGCTTCTCCAAAGCTGGGTCGCCCGGTGGTAGGAGGCGCAGCATGGGCGCATGCCTGCGCTTTGTTGTCTGTCCACTTCTGGGCAGCAGGTGTGTCCTACAGGGCTCGGCAACACTCCTGGCCCAGGCAGTACCCGCAGGGTCTAAGGAGAAGATGCTTGCTCCAGGGCTTCCCTGATCCCAGTTTTCAGGTCGAGACTGCTCAGCTTCCCGTTCCAAGTTCATGGACTGGTGGGCATGATCAGCGTTGCAAAATGCTTCTTCATTAGTATCTTCCAAATGTATAAACCGCAGGGTCTGCTGTAAGGTATTGAGTGAGAGGGAAGAGGAGGGAGAGAGGCACGCAGGTTTGGATCATTAGAGTCTTTAGGAACGTGGCTCTTTTGGTTTCTCCTCCGGTGGTTCGATTTCTGGACGTGATTTTCTTGGCTCGATGGTGAGTGATCAGCGCTGGGCGGCTAGAGAGCCACCATCCCTGACTTCTCGAATGTGCTTCCAAATCATGCCTGCTATTAATTAAATTAATTCAGCCCACGGATCTGATTTCCAGTGCTGGCTTTTGTGGCGTCTGTCTCAGTGACGGGGAGGGTGCTGGGAGGGTTGGGGCAGGTGTCAGCTGCGGCCGGCTGAGCTGCTCGGTCCACAGGCCGCCAGTCAGAACTCCTGCGTGACTGGAGGAGAGAGGATGAAACCTCAGAGTGAAAATGAACATCCCAGGTTTGCCTTTCACTGTAGATCCCCCAGGCGTCTTTCTAGTATTCTCAGGTACGGGAGGGCCATCATTTTGTCTCCTTTCATCAAACAACACAATGCCATCAGATAGTCGCAGTGTTGTCATGTCACCTTCTGCCTTGTTTCTCTTTGACAAGAGTGACACCGAGGTACAAGGACACTGGGGACTAAGTGACAGGAATGAAGTCAACACTAGCAATTGGGATTGACATTTTTACTTTTGTTTTTCCCTGTGTAGGAACTGGGGCTTGAACTCAGGGCCTCAAGCTCTCCCTTGGCCTTTTCACTCAAGGATGGAGACTACAACATTTGGCTTTCTGCTTGATAACTGGAGATAGAGTCTTCCAGACTCTTCTGCCTGGGCTGGCTTTGAGCTGGGGTCCTCAGCGCTCAGCCTCCGGAGATCACTAGGATTGCAAGCATGAGCTGCAAGTGCCCCATTTGGGATCAACATTCTTGCTTTCCACTGAAAAGAGACTCAACTTACTTCCACAGGGATGGGGAGGTGACCGGAGCTGGGGTGTTCTGTAGTGGTTTTAATTTATGTTTTGGCCAGTTGGGATTTTGGCTAAGCGTGTGCAGATTACTAGTGAAGCTGTAATGAATACATAATACTCAAACTGGATTTAGACAAATCATGTGTAAGCCAGGCCCTGGTGGCTCACGCCTGTAATCCTAGCCACTCAGGAGGCTGAGGTCTGAGGGTCATGATGCAAAGCCAGCCTGGGCAGGGAAATCCATGAAGGTTTTATTTCCAAGTAACCACGAAAAGGGCCAGAAGTGGAGCTTTAGCTCAGTGTAGGAGAGTGCTGGCCTTCAGCATAAAAACTCATGGACAGCACGCAGGCCTTGAATCCAAGCATAAAAACAAATCTGTGCATATCCTACAAAATTAAGAAAATGGAATGGTGCATTGGGAGGGGTGGGGAGGATGGAGAAATGGGAGACACTGATCAAGATGCGTTGTGTTCATAAACTGCTCTGTTCAGTGTCAGCTCCTTTGTACAACTACTTAAAGATAATGATAGGAAAGGGAAACAAAACTGAAAACAAAATTAACAGGAGCGCCTGCCCCAGCCTAGTTGCTCTGGAGATGAAATCAGATCCTTTCCCTGGGTTGTCTCCTCCCCCTTGTGCATGAGATGCACATTTCTCTCTTTTTTTTCTTTCTTTTTTTTTGAGTGAGGGCCAGAAGGAAGACACACAGGTGTCTAGCGTGCTTTTCCCCTGCAGCCTCAAAAGGAAATTTCAGGCAGATTTCGTCAGGAAATGGTATTCATTGCTGAACTGCAAATTAGATTGCAAGTGCTTTGGGCATTCTTAGTAAATTATATAGTGAAAACCTGGAGCTACACTAAACCCTTTGAATTTAATTTGATGCTGGCAGCCATCAATAGTTAAAGATTTCAGAGACCCTGAATGCGAATGCTTGAGTGTACCGGTAGGAGATGTTGTGGGAAGGGACAGGTGGCTAGAGACACGGAATAACACGCTGGCCCTTTGCAGACCATTCAAGGAGCAACACAAACAGAGCGGGTCCAGTGCATAATGGAGCGAGGACCACTCCTGTAATCAGGCGACCTCTGAACCCAGGTTCACCTTCCACACTCTGAGCCACTGCTGAACTGTTTGGCTCTTTACACTGCAGTCTTCATTCTGCCAAGTCTGGCCTGGCCTTGTCCTGCAGGTTAGGTTCTTTTGCATGCTAACCCCATAGTCCCACTAACCTGACGCTTACAGATGAGGAGCTGTCCCCTGCCCTCTTTCTGGCCTAATGTAATTCCAGCCAGCGGGACCTCCCTGTTTGTCTTAAACTGTCCTAAGCATTTTTCACATGAAATCCAATTAAAGTATTTTCTGGTCTAAGTGTCTGTTCCGTTGCTTACCTTTCAGCAGGAATGAAGTTTTCCTTCCTGTGAAAATGCTTAAAAGCGCGTAATTGACGGAGTGGGGAGAGGGGAGCGGCGGGAGCGGAGGGGTGCGCGATGCTGTTTGGCACACTCAGGTAATTGTTTCAGCCTTTGCTTTTTGGTTCCCCTCGAAGAGGAGCTGTGTGTTAATTACTGCAGGAAAGATTAGTCTTGATTAGATGGCTAGGAGGTGCCAGTGCTTCTGAAAGAGATGATAGTGCACGGGAAGAGGAAGGAGGCAGGCAAAGAGCATCTCTTTTGGACACTTTCAAAGACTTCTTCAGCCCCCTGTGCCCACCCTGCCATTCCCCCCCCCCCCCCCCCCGCTGCCCTGCTCGCCCTGGGCTGGCACAGGACAGCTGCTCTGAAACGCAATCCTCTTCGCTGGGGGTGAGGAACATGGGGGTGAAAACTTGGCTGCATTGTGCCTCCAAAGAAATTAGGCAAAACCTCGGTCTTGAGGCCAGGAGGAATAAGTCAGCAGGCAGGACTCACCCGGCTTTCTGCTCTGCTTCCTGAGATTAAATAAATGACATTGTTTCTCAGCCAGGTGTGGGCCTGGATGAGAGTCGTGGGGATAAAGATGGAGAAGACCAGAACGCCCTGCCCCGTCTCATCATCGAGGGAGATAGCAAATGGGCACACGGCGGCCTCATGGTGAATGCTGGCAGAATGTGCCAGGGCTCCTGGCGCACTGGGGTGGGAGGAGCACAATCATTCAGGACATGACCTTCCGAGGGAAAGCCGTCCTGGTGCAGGCTTGGGGGTGAGTGGGAGGGAGGTGCTGTGTAATGGATTAGGGCAGAGCTAGTGGGTGTGGGCTCAGTGCAGGGGCCCAGGTACCCGGAGGGCAGCCACCAGATCCTCCAGCATGCAGGAGTGAAAAGGAAACACTTGGGATTTTTTAAATTATTATGTTCTTGTTGGGCGAGAGATGGAACCCAGGGCTTTCCCAAATAATGCTTTGGATTTTTCTTTGGAGATGTGTACTTGTGGAAGGAAGGACAAAGATGGACCCCATGTGGAGGCTTTGAGGGTAGGCTTGGTTGAAAATGTCTCGTGACCCTGGGAGGTGCGTAGCAATTGAGGATGCCAACTTTGAGAGGGACTAAGCAATGCAAAATTGAACTTGTGTAGAAGGACATGCTGACCGTAAGCCAGTATGCAAGTGTGCTGGATGCGCAGTCCACTCAGGTTTGACCCCTAATGCCTGACTGCTCCTCTTTCTGATTGGTTAGAACTTAGGTTCATAATCTTTCAGGGCTGACTGGTTTGAAAGGGGTTAAAAGTTTCATCCAAGCAATCACTAAGCCTGGGATACCTGAACAAAGCAGGAACTTTCAGGAAAACAACTCCTTGTTCATAGTAGAATGTAGTGTCACCAAAATGACTTCTTGTAAGAGGGCAGCTGCCCTTAAAATGGTAGTTGCTATGTCAAGGAACTACGTTGACAGCAAAGGTTCTAACTCCCATATCTTGAAGGCAAGGTGTAAAATTGAGATCTAGGTATATCAGGTCCCAAAGCCTTGCTATAAAAAAAAAAAGAAAAGAAAAGGAAAACAGACTCTATTGAGTTCGCATTTTTCTAACAGTTGACACAATTAAATGAAATCAAAAGATCATGCTCTCAATTTAAGACCTGGGATATTCCTCATAGGGAATCTGTGATAGCATCTTCCTTTTACTCTGTTCATTTTTTTGATAGTATTTTTTAATAGCAAAGATAAAGAACCTAGTTTAGTTAAAGAAACTATTTGGCTTTAAATATGTGTATGAGATGTAGATTTGTTTAATTTCTCATAACAGAGAAACTGGATATTTAACCTAAGGCAATGTTCAGATGCATAACTAGCTCCTGTTTATAGACTCACAAAACATGCTGCATCCATTCATTAAAAAATGATAACTTCTAGCCAGGTGCCTATGGCTCACACCTGTAAGCCTAGGTACTCAGGAGGCTGAGATCTGAGGATTGAGGTTTGAAGCCAGCCTGGGCAGGAAAGTCCATGAGATTCTTATCTCCAGTTAACAACCAGAAAACCTGAAGTGGAGCTGTGACTTAAAGGGGTAGAATGCAGAAAGAGCTCAGGAACAGTGTCTAGGCCCTGAGCTCATGCCCCATGACCAACAGAAAACAGACCAGAACAAAACAAAAACCCCCAAACCTAATTTCTTTCTTTCTTTCTTTCTATTTTTTTAAATTATTTTTTAGTGCTCTCAATGAAATGTCTACCCAGAAGTCAGTTGTGTTAGGAGCATAAACATTGTTCTTCTCACCTGGTTGAGAAGAAATAATCAGAAGGGGAGGATGCAGAGGAGGTACGTATGGGCACTTGGCCATGGGTGTCTGGGAGAGAGTCAGCCTGTCAGCTGCCACAGTTCTAGCTGATTCTGGACTAAGTATATGTGCTACCCTTGGAGTTTAAGCTTTTGATATCTGAGACTACTTCCAACAAGTTGAAATGAGGTAAAAAAGTAAGGAAAGTGTTAAAAATAAAAAAAGAACGTTGCCAGTTCTGGGAGAATTTGCGTCATAAAATAGCATATTTTTTTTGGTCATAGAAGGCATAATTTCGCCTATCATCACCACCAGAATTTGTTTTACTTAAAGTAAGGGATTATTGAATGCCTGATAAATACATAGTCTATATATGGCGCCTTCATTCATATTTAGGTGTATGATTTTTTTCCTCCCAGTCTTGCATCTTCAAAGTTTTATTTCTGGAGAATAAGAAGGACGTTTTGAAGTCCTGGAAGATCAGTGCAAGTTGAAACTTGATTTGTGGGATGTGGAGATATTATAATAAGACTGACTAGATTGTTTCTAAGTAGGAAGTATACGTTCATCTTTTTTTTTAAAAAGTAAAATCTGGAGAAAATTTTTACTTCTAAAACATTTACATTACTTTTGCCCTCAAGTGTGAAAATGGATGTTAGAAATATTCATGGGGGTGTTATGCATGGCTTCTCCTGGCTTGTGTCTGATCTGGGGAGAAACTGAGGAAGGGTTAAGTTATCAAGTGGGAGGAAAATAACCACACAAAACGTGGGGAGCGCTCCTTCAGACTCTCGCGGGACTGTGCCGCTATCCAAACTTCAAGCAAGGAGGCCTGACTCAGAAAGCAGCTTCATGGTTGGCGAATTTTTCCCTGGTAGGAAGCTTCCTGAATAACCAATGGTAAAATCACTGGAGTTGCTGGTTCCGTTTGGCCTTTTAAACCGGGCACAATGGGCAGGAATAGTCATTATGAAGGGAATGTTATATTGTTGAAAGCCAGTAGAGTCGACATCAGCTTTTTGGAATACTTAGATTTTCTTAAGTTATGAGGACAAGGGCAAGGTTTTCTGGGAGGGAAACACCAGTTGTGCATACACTAGGCAAAGCAAGTCTCTCCATTTTGCACAAAGGACAGGCTGGGAAGTTCTTGTTGAAAACCTTCAAGAGTCCTCTTGGATCTGCTGGCACAGAGACAGATTTTACTCTGTGATCTCAGGCAGTAGAGAGATGGAGTCTTTCTGTGCCCGCCTGATTACCGACTGTTCATCGATAAAGCACAGAGGGATTTCTGTACAATAAATCTTATTCATGTTTGTTGTGGGAGGAGAAGCCAAATGAGCCACCCACTCACATTTAGTTCCTTCACTTGAGACCGTGGTGTGGCAGGATCCTACAAAGTGAATGCAGTTAACATCCCTGTCAGTCAGTTTGTGATACTTACTTCCTCCAAGAAAAACAGGCCTAGAGAAATATTTTATTAGAAGGTCTGAAAAGGTCTGTCTTAACTGAATTTCAATTTTAAAGTGAGGTATGTGGACAGATGGAGTTCCCAAGGCATCTGTAAATCGAGTCAGGATCACGGCTGGGCTTCTGTGTAGGTAGCCGTGTTGGAGTGTAGCTTTTCTGCAGCTCATACTGACTGGAGACAGTCACGCCTTCCAGCTTCCGGAAGCCTAATGCTTTTCGGCTACTAAATTTTAGGAAAATGGTACATTGTTGTGATAAATTGATCTGGTGTATACAACACGACTTTAAACAACACACATTTTTATTTGCAGATTTTATAGCCCAGAATGGCAAATTAGTTCATTTTCAATTTTGTGTGTTGTGGGATTGAGGCAGGGCAGGATGAGGTTAACATTAATGTGTGCGTGGGTGCGTGCGTGCGTGCGTGCGTGCGTGCGTGCGTGTGCGTGTGCGTGTGCGTGTGCGTGTGTGTGTGTGTGTGTGTGTGTGTGTGTGTGTGTATCACTGTCCCTTATTTTTTTCACTTGAGTTTGGCTCGATATCTCTTGAGTCACAGCTCTGATTATGGATTTTGGGTGGCTAATTGGAGATAAGAGTCTCAGGGACTCTCCTGCTAGGTTGGCTTTGAATCTCAATCCTCAAATCTCAGCCTCCTGGGTAGCTGGGATTACAGGCTTGAGCCACTGGTGCCTGGTTATGATTCATGTGCTTTATTAGTGAAATAAAGTCTAGTAAGCATGTTGGTAAGTACATGAAGCTTTTTAAGGATCGATAATTTAGGACTTTTGTGGGGAGAGCAGTTGCAAGTCCCTGCACCAAATAACCAGAAGTGGCTTCTCGACTAGACTAGAAACTAGCTATCTCACTTATTAGCATAATCCTCCCGTGTGTGGAAGGGAGTTGGGAGATAAAACTCCAATCAGCTTTGTTCCTTGCTAACAACTCTGGCAAACTGTTGACACTTCTGGCTAGAATCAAGTTTGGGTTTTCTCTAGGGATTTTTGTCATTCCTGCGGTCCTTGTTGCCAGGGGTAAATCAGCACTTCAATACACAGCATACAGCACACAGCAGGTGCAGCCTGGCTCTTTCTTTGAATGAGAAATCAGAGGCGAGGCAAGTGAACACCTTCACCCAGTGGATGGATGGGTGGGTGCGTACGGGGTGGGGGAAGGATACATTAAAAACTCACCTGGACTAGTAAACAGAAGCAATCTTAATTATTGGGTTTTATGATAAAGAATTCAGAGAGAAAGCAAGGCATCTATTTATCTTCTGATTTTTATTTCATTAGAAAATAGACATTTTAATTTTCTTTGATATCAACCAAAAGTGACAATTCAAATTGGGTAGATCCTATATTTTAACAAAAGAGGACAAAAAAAACCCCACATATATTAAAAACAATGCATGTGAATTGTCTCTTTTTTCCTGTGATATCGATGCAGGAAATTAATATAATATTGAGGTATATTTAATAGTTGAAATTTAACAGTGGTAATTTAAAAAACTGTACTTTCTTGTTTCAATAGTATATACTCATGGCACAGACTTTGGAAGCAACACCAGAATATTAACAGGGAAATAAAGATTTTGATACTGTGTGTGTGTGTGTGTGTGTGTGTTTGTGTGTGTGTGTGTGTGTGTGTGTGTGTTATGTGGGTTATATGCCAATAATGGTGCTTGAACTGAGAGTCTAAGCACTGCCCCCGAGTTTTGTGTTTTTTTTTTTTCCCTTTGTTTTTCTGCTTTGGTAGGCTAGTGCTGTACCACTTGAACTATAGCTTTACTTCTGTCTTTTTGGAGGTTAGTTGATGACAAGATTCTCACAGATTTTTCTGCCTTGGCTGGCTTTAAACATGGGTCCTCCGATCTCAGCCTCCTGAGTAGCTAGGATTACAGGTGTGAGCCACCAGTGCCTGGCCTGATGTTCTTAAGTGATAACTTATAATTTTTTACACCTTTCCTAAGTGAAATCATACTTCTCAGTTTTTCTTTTTAGTTATATATGAAATCATGAAATATGCTCTATAATAGTAAGCACGTTTTTTTAAAATAGCATACATTAAGTGACCAAAGAATTTCATTGTGATATATCCATACATACACATATATGATATATTTTGATCTAACTCATCTCCTCTATTACTGTTTATTTTCCCTACCTCACCATTTTTTAAACTGATTTTAATGGTTTTCATGCTTGCATATAAAGTACTTTGATCATATTAACTTATTTTCTACTGGTCCTCCTATAATACTAGTTTCAAATGGAGCAGAGCATTTGACATCAGTGTTCTAGGATTTATCTTTTCAGTCCTCTACAGCTAGACATTTAGTCATTTCCAGTTTTTTTTTTTACTACTATGAAGAAACAAAGGTCGTACATCTTTGCTAAACCTTTGCATAACTCTCTGAGCTTTCTTCCTATGTGGGAAATCACTGCATCCAAGAGCATACCCACGTTCTACTATTTCATACAGGATAGCCCGAAAGGGACTTTTGTGTTTCTAACTACTAATAGTTGCATGCAGAAGATATTTGGCAATAATGGAAACTTCCTTAGAAAAGGCGCAGAGGTGAGACTCCCATGTGTATGTATATGCATTCTTATGTTCACTGGGCAGGTGCTCTACCATTTGAGCCAGGAATCCATCCTCTGTGTGTGTGTGTGTGTGTGTGTGTGTGTGTGTGTGTGTGTGTGTATTCTTGACAAGCAGTGTGATATACTGGTGTTTTCTTTTTTTAAAAATTGAAGGGGATGAAATAGTGAGTCTAGTACCATGACAGAAAATCTCACCTAACTGTGCCATCGTTCACCAGAATGGAGTAAAAAAATAATCCTCACATATGTTGTCACTGTAACGTAGGGAGCAGCCATCTAATCGTTAGAATCTTACTTGCACTGTCATGAGGTCCCTTAAGGCAATCACATGTGTAGTCTTGGGTCTTTCAAATATGGAAGTATTCATTTTGGGAAGGTTTAAGAAAAAATTTCAAGTGAAATGAATGTTTGGATGGGATAGTATAAATAACTGTGGTTAAAACCAGAGTTCTAAGCATTAAGAAAAGATAGGGCCATTTTAAGTTTTTCTTTGGCTCCTAATAGTATTTAAAATTGAAGTATTACTGAAGCTGTGGTGTGTTTGGAAATAGGTTGCTTTTTAGCTTGTTATATTACTTGGGCAAATCTCCTGCTGTCCTTTTTAACAGTTCAAATAAAGGATTCCAGTTTAAAAAAAAAACAAACAAAAACCAAGTATGACATTGGTTGTCCTAATGCATCTGTGAAGAACAGTTAGCACTGAGGATAGCGACATTCTTCTTGCCAGCTGCTTGGGAGGGACTGAGCAGTTAATACCAGCTAAGTAATTTACACAGGTTAGGAGGGGTTGAACCAGACCATAAGTCTTCTGGCTCGATTTGTTTCATTATGAAATATGCAAACAATAAAATGTTCCATGAGCATTAAAAAAATAAAAAAGAATGTACATGCATTTCTATGGCCTTTGAAAGGTATTTGTCAAGTTGTCCTGGTTCCGGCCATTGGTGTTTGCATTGGTGGGTTTAGGATCCTTCTGTGGGAGGCGTCCTGGATGCTCCAACTTGAATGGAATGCATGTGTCCTTGAATTCGGACCCTGGAGCCCAGGCCCCGTGTGGTAGGATTGGGAGCTGGGACCTTTTGGAAAGCGGTCCACCAGGAGGGGTTGCGAATGGGGCTCGGTCGTTATGAAAGGGAATGAGTGCCGCTTTTTGCCTTTCTGTGTCTTCCTTCGGGGGAGAGGAAGCAAGAAGGCCCTGCCTTGGATGTAGAAGTCAGTCTTCAGCATGATGGGCAGCGTATTCCTTGACTTGTGTCTGACATTTTGGTATAGCAACGGAAGGGAGGAAGACAGGATGCAAACTCTGCCCGTTGGGCTCGAGGCCCATCAGAGCTGTGGATGCAGGAGCCTGGGGCTGGGCCTCTCAGAGCGGGACAGATGGTGTGTGCCGTGCAGGTGCCGGTGTGGCATTCACTACTGTAAGCACTTGCCTTCACGGCCCAAGCATCCTCGGCTGGCCCCCACAGGGGAGCCCTCTCCCGTATCGCCAATGGCGCAGAGAAGAATTCCCATTGCGTATGTGGGGGCTGTGAGGACAGAGAAGTCTTGATTGAAAAGAAAAATCTTACACCAACTATATTCTGAATACATAAAAGCATGTGGTTTAATCAATAATGCTAATGGGTCCTGGAAGCTCCATCTTGGATTCAGACACCCGCTGAGAATTTCTGTGTAGAGATGGGTCTTCTTCTAACTGCAGTGGCTCTGAGACGTGCATTCAGGGCTACGCCATCACACTGCCAGGACCACAGATGACAGGACTGCTATTTTAGGGTGTTCTCTAGTTAGGGTCTTTCTGCTCATTCTCCCCGGTTCTCCGTGCAGGGTTTGCCTTCAGTGTTGCTTGGGGCTGTGGGTGGAGAGGATGTTAGGGAGGTATGCCATGGTGCCAAAATCCCTCTTCTGGACTATACACCGTGTTTATGAAATATGCATGCACTCTCATATGCAGTTTTGCCTTCCCTTCTTCCAAATTGGATAGCTTTCTCCCATTTGCTGTGGTGACTCATCTCTGTAATCCTAGTTACTTAAGAAATGGGGATTAGAAAGATCCTGGTTCAAGGCCAGGCCAAAAGTTCATAGGACGCATCCTGCCCCAACTCAACCAATAAATCGGTGTCTGGTGGCACAGGCTTGTCACCCCAGCTGGGGGAGGCCTGGATAGAAATCACTGTCCAGGTCAGTTGGGAAAAAAAGGCAAGCACGTCTGTAGACGATAATTAAACTCAAAGGGCAGTCATACTTTTAAGTCAAAGTTAAAGTAATGGAATGTTCTCTATGTAAATAGATAGTTTTCACGGACGAGCTCTTAGATTTTTCTCAGTCCCAGTCTCAAGGATTCTTTTCTATCGATCTTCATTGTGTTGGAGGCGTTTCTGAGCACAGAGCACGCTTTGTGTTTTGGAAGACAATGTCATCCCTGTGATGGCTCAGACCCCCTTTCTTCTCCCCCAGGGGGTAGCTACTGTCCCTGGACTAGACCGGCCTAGGTGACACTCCAAAAGAACAGCACTGGACTCAGGGTGAGTCCAGTGAAATGCATTCTAGGTGTCCAGTTATGGTCCCCAAGTTCTGGTGCATTAAGGAGCCAGGCAAATGAGATGAAGAGAAGATATCCCATCCGTGTCCTACACGGGCACCATCATCCATAACAGGGCACGCCGTCTTGGGCCGGCGGCCTGGGCCTCTGCCCCGGGAGGTAGTCATGCATGAAGGATGTTCCCCGGCCCCAGCACTGCCCCCGGGAGCCATCGTAAAGCAGCCTGCCAGGGGGAATGTGTGAGCGAGTGACAAACGGCACCTGACTCCAGGGGAAAATAGACTTTGGGAAGCTTTTAATGCCAAGCTTTATAATGTTTAGGATGAAATACTGCATCAGATTTCTCATGAGGATGGAAACGACCTCAGATCAGTTAACAAAGCCTTTTTCCAGCAGGAGAGACCATGCTTGAATAGAAAGAAAATAACCTACTACTTAAAGCTTACAGAGGGCTTCCTCTCGGCCCCCATGGCCTGGCCCTCCCCCTCTTTCATCCTGACTCCCACTCTGTAACTCCCTCCCACCCTCACATTAAAAAAAAAGCAAAACAACAACTTTATGGATTTTTCGGAGTTGGTTCTGAGGGCAAATACTCTACTCCATTGAACTCAGAAGTACCTTCATGATTCCCAGGCCATGTAGCCTATCTGTCATGGCTGTTTAGACAATATGGGTACCATATTGGTATTTAACCGTGAAACCAGTCATCAATTCCTTCCTTGCCTTAAAAAAATCATTTCTAATTTCTACCCTATCCCCTGCCTTCTCATTGTCACTATCTTAGCACAGATCACTTTTGGAATAATGCCGTTCACCTAGACTAATAGAAAGTATAAGATAGGTGCAGAGATATCTTTAGGGAAAATATGTTTGGCTTATACTGTAATACAGGGATGGGTGAAGGAATCCAAGGTCATTCCTAAACGAATCCCTTCCCTCTTTCAGAATTTGCAATTGTTCCTGGTTGGCCATCTGTTAGAATAGACTTCGATAACTCAGGGTACTGTCCTACCATTTAAGTTGTTTAGTTTAATTTAGTCCCTTAATTTAATGTAAGATTGTACTTCTAAGCTTTGACATCTGGCTGCAATGGCCTCCTGTGGAATTCTTCTTTGCTTTGCCATAAAAGCTTTTTCAAAATGGAGTAAGATTAGCTATTTTAAAAGAAGCTTCCAATTCCTAATGGTAGGATATTTTCCCTTGCATTCTTAGAAAAACAAATGATTTTCTAATCTCTTTATTCTTCCTCTCAATTATAGTATCTATTTCAGAATTGAGATCATTTTATGTTCTTGCTCTTTTTCTTTTGTTCATGACTTGGTTTGATAAAGGGAGCAGGTAAGTATTATTGATGAGGCTTTCAATAATGAAGATATATTGACTATCCATTCTTTCATTTTTTTTCTTTTTCTTTTTTTCCTTTCAAAGTTACCACGGCATGAGTTGATTTGATGCTTTTTTCCTTTGTTTAGGATTGGCTGGTGATAGGTGCAGAACCCATTTGATATATTCAGTGGAAATACAGAAAGAAAGGCCAGGGAAGAGAGAGAAAAAATGATGTCTTCCAGCTTCTTTAGGGCCTGGCAGAATTCACTCACCCAGGTGTGTATGTGGCTGAGGTTGACAAACCTGAGATTAGAGCAGATTCAGTTTCTTTGGCTTTAGTCAACTTTTACAGCAATGAGAATGTTTTCACAATAGCCTGACAGGTTCTAAGAAGAGTCAGAGCGAGGAGAGATTATCCTGCTCTTTATTTGCCATTTGAAGAAATACAGTCTCGTGTGTTCACCAGTGGGGTCTATAGCAAAGTCATAAAAATTCTTTTCATAAAAAACAAAAAAAAAACCCAAACAACTAAAACATGACAGGAAAATCAGCTTGCTTTAATGCTTAACTATATAGGGCTGAACTTTTAGATAACTCAGGTTTTTTTTTTTTTTTTTTTGGTCATGGGGCTTGAACTCTGGGCCTGGGCGCTGTCCCTCAGCTCTTCAGCTCAAGGCTAGCGCTCTACCACTTGAGCCACAGCGCCACTTCTGGTTTTCTAGTGGTTTATTGGAGATAAGAGTCTCACGGATTTTCCTGCCTGGGCTGGCTTTGACCCATGATCCTCAGATCTCAGCCTCCTGAGTAGCTAGGATTATAGGTGTGAGCCACCGGTGCCTAGCTAGTTGGTTTTTCCCTTGTGAAAGTAATAGCTGCTCATTACAGTTTCACAATCTAAAACAGAAAGGATTAAAAACTTTTTACCCACTACCCAAGGTGAGGGAAGCCAGGCTTCCACACATCCTGTGCTATCTGTACTATAGGTGTGTGTGTGTATTAGTGTCATGAGGCTCTTAGGATGGTCTGTGTGCCAATTTTAAAGGAACCTTTAATGGATTTATAATACCACATTAATTACAATCATGTAACTTCTGCAACATAACTTACTCATTGGGCATTGAAGAAATGGACAATTTTTGTTATCTTACACGAAAAAATGCCGCACTGAGCTTCTTTGAGCTCTTTCAGCAATTAGACACTTTTTAAAGGGTAGAATATGAAAAGTATATGTTTTTAAGGCTCATAATTTTGCCAGCTTAATCGTGAAAGCGTCCTGTGTGTTGGAGTGTCTGCCTCATCTCACCCAGCGAGTGTCGGAGCTTTCATTAAAACAATACTAATTTTAGAAGCAAAAATTGCATTTAATTTAGTTTAAAAAATTCTAAGGAGGCTGAAAAATTTCCAGTGCTCATTCTCATTCTAGTCCTCTCACGGAGAGTCCTCTGTCACCAATTATTTATGTGGATCGTTGGCAACTTGTTTGCAATCTTAGTGCTTTGTAAGTTTTCTACAGTCACTTTGGATGATAGTTACAGAAACTTTCCACATGTCGGGCCTTATGTTTTGTTACTATGCTATGTGGCACTTTGTTATAGCAGTTTCACAATCATTCAACTTTCTTGGGAATTAAAAGTAATTCTAGGGTCAGCTTAGAAGTTTATTTTTCTACCTAAATATTGTCCTTTATTTCTTTTCTTCCTCTGCAGGGCTACTGAAAACAGAACAGAACGGCATAAATGTGAATTAACATTAAATTGGTAGGCATCGCAAATGCTAACTTTGTGTTTCGTTTTGTCTTTTCATTTTTGAGTCAGGGTCATGCTGTGTAGCTCAGTCAGGTCTGGGAGTTGAGATCCTCTCATCTCTCAGGTGCCAGGATTACAGGCATGGGCCACCAAGCTCAGCATGGATATGGATCTATCTATCTATCTATCTATCTACCTACCTACCTATCTATATCTACATATATATTTAAAGACAATAAATAATATTGGGCGAGTTTTTTTGAAATATATTTAATCCTTTATTTGGTTTATGATTAAATAAGCCAGAAGAAGATTGAGGCTGGGACTTACAGTGTTTTCTATAAAGGCATTTACTTTGGAGTAGTAGGTGGTCACCTGTGGTCACATTTTCCTCACGCAGGGGCATTGAGCAATGTCAGGTGACATTTCCTGGTGGAAGTGTGAGCGGCTGGTGGGGGGTGGGCAGGGAAGCTGTTGGTCTGTGAAAGATAGCAGCCAGAGGTGCTGCCCAAACCTGCCGGTGCGCGGAGCCCGGTGCGCCCCTGGAGAGATCTTGCTTGGAATAATGATTTCTGTCTCTTACATTGGAGAGGAGTTTCATGTCAAATAATTTAGAACTCCTCCCGGCCCTGCCTCGCCTTCTGTGTGTCTTCCTGAGGCTTGCTTTAGCTGGCTTGGTGAACCCAGGGAAGTCTGTGTGTGAGTGGCTGTCCTTCCTTCCTTCCTGTGTTGGTTTTCCTGCAGTCCGATGCCATAGATTGGAAAGCCTGTGAGGTTTTAGAACATGGCCACACCCTTGTTTTTATGTGGACTTGCAGCCTTGAGCTGGGTGCACGGGGACAATCCAGGAAAACCCCTGGGTTTTAGAATGAGTGAGGACTGGGCAGGTCCGTAAGATCTTTCTTATTTTAGATTACCAGCCCTGGGGCACGTACAAGCTCTATTTTCCATTTCGCATTCTTTTCCTGCTTGGAGTTGATAACCTAGAGATCATGATATTAAAACTGGATGTGGTCAAAGCTTGTAGTTACATCATTGCCGTGGGGCAGAGCTAGTTCTTCCAGGCTGCTCTGGGTCAGGTTGAACTCAGGAGGGAGTGGGGGTGTAAGAAAAAGTTGTCTCTGATGAGTGTCTACCATCGGGTTTAGAGTCAGTGCCAATATAAAAATCAAGAAATGAAAATGAGATAAAAAGTAAATGGAAACCTAACGAGGAGCTAAAAGGACACAGAATGATCTGGAAACATCTAGGCTACTCCTGAAAAATGGAGCAACAGCCTCTATTTATGCTGTTATATTTCTGTTGCACAGGAGGCTCATTTGTGTTATGTCAGAAACAGCCACACAGCCACCAACCATACAAGTTTACAAGTTCTCTTGTAGGCTCTTCAACTTAGAGCACAGATTTAAGTACACTTAAACACATCCAAATACAATTAAGTTGGATTCTTTGTTGGTAGGACATCTAGAATCTTCCGTATGTCAGTTTTCACTGGGAATCTAACAGAAGAGAGGCCTTATAGACCTGCACTGTCCACACTCATCCTAAACGCATGGGTTTTCATGGATCATCCCAGTGCATCCAGCTCAGGGCTGCAGATCTACATGGAAATGATGGTGGGGCTATGTCCTAGAAGCTCACAGGCCTGCCAGTTTATGGCATTGGGCTAAACGGGTTTGGGCAGGGTCACTGCAGTGTGTGAGGAGCTCCCCAGCGGCGCAGTATGGCCAGAAGACCTCTGATGGGTGGGCCATGCCTCGGGAAGGACTGCAGATTGAAATGCTGTATTATAGTGTCTTCATCCTTGCCAGCTAATGGGGATCGCCCAAATTCTTGCTAAAAATTGCTTGTCAAACCTCACTGGTGGAGCTTTTGGTTTAATCCATGGAGTGAATTCTATGGTATATCTGTCAGCAAGTCCTGTGGGTGATGCTAGACCAGGCCACTCTGAAGAACAGCGGCTGGTCTGGGGGCTTCAAGAGAGGGACGCAAAGGCCAAGCCGGCCTGGCAGGGGCGGGGCGGGAGCTGGCTGCCCTGGCTGCCAGAGCCTCAGAGCATCTCACTCACCTTTCCTAACTCTTCCCTCCCTCCCTCCCTCCCTCCCTCCCTCCCTCCCTCCCTCCCTTCCTTCCTTCCTTCCTTCCTTCCTTCCTTCCTTCCTTCCTCCCTTCCTCCCTTCCTTCTTCCCTTCCTTCCTCCCTCCCTCCCTTCCTTCCTTCCCTCCTTTCTTCTCTTTCTCTCTCTTTCTTCTATTTTTCCATCTTTCCTCCCTCTATCTTTTTCCCCTCCCTCTCCTCCCTCCCCTCCCTCCCTCCCCGCCTGCCTTTCTTCCTGCCTGCCTTCTTACTATGTAACCCAAGCTAGTCTCAATCTCACTAGATACTTCAACCTGTCCTGGAAAGTAGGATCCTCCTGCCTCAGCCTCCTGGGTGCTGGGATTAGCAGCGTGCCCCATCAAACCTGGCTTGAGAGTGGATTTTGGTTCCTTGCAGGCCAGAGACATCTACATATTTTTTCCCCACAAATGAGTGGAAAAGAATTCATTCTTAAAGGCTTTCTGATCTTCCTATCCTTCCGGCTTCCTTCCTTTCAGTATCCTCAGGAGATTACTGGTTGTGCAGGGGTTTTAGAAATAAAATACATGGCTGGTCTTCAATACTGAAAGGCAACGGGTGGTGGGGATGGGAGAGAGCGCTGCTGCGGGTGTGATGAGCGAGGCGCGTCTGGGTGGTATGAGGAAGAGCTGACTTACGATGGAGCCGTCGGTATCGGCCCTAAGTCAGACATGGAGATGGGCATCCTGGGACCAGGTGGCTGGGGAGTCAGCTGAGTCTAGAGGCGAACTTCAAACGGAGCAGGGCCCTGGGCCGGTTATTACCACCCTGACGTGAACATGTCGCATCAATCTTGTTGATGCTTTTTATCTGATTTTCTTCCAGACTTTGAAAGCCCAACTCAGCAATTATTTTAAGGGGAGGCCAAACAAGCAGGTGGAAACTACAAAAGATTATTGCTGTTTTGGTTAAAGCTACTAGAAGCTGTTAATGGCTAAGCGGCAGGTTTGGCTCTATGAGAGAGGAAGAGTCAGAAAATGTTTATCGTCTGGGGCAAGTCCCTTTTGGGAAACCACAGTTATCTGCTCATTGCATGGGGGACAGGAGCTTGCCTTCTCTGTCTGACGTGACTGAAAGAGAATTCTCAAGTGAGGCAGAGAGAGAGAGAGACAGACAGAGACAGAGAGAGTTAGTTTAGGCCTTCGATCATCCAGCATTACTCAACATGGTAAAAGGGTTGTCACATTAAAAGGCGTGACACTTAGGAGTGGCAGAATAATGAGGTGTCTCAGCGGTGCCTGTGATTGTAACCCAGCCCTCCTGTGTGAGGGGGCTGTGCCCCATGCCACACACGTCTTATGTAAGTGGGTAAGTCCTGCACCTAGGCCACCCACACACAGGCAGGCAGAACGCGAGATGTACATGGCAGAGCACCACACAGCACGCTCAGCTTTCCATCACTAGAACAAAAAACATGAGAGACTCAGCTTTTTAAAGAGAAGGTGTAGCCTGGCACCCGTGGTTTATGCCTGCAACCCTCCCTTCTCAGGGAGGCTGAGATTGAAGCCAGCCTGGGCAGAAACGTCTGTGACATCCTTAAATCCAGTTACTACCCCAAAAGCCAGAAGTGAAGCTGTGGCTCAAGTAGTTGAGTACCATCCTTGAACAAAAAAATCTCACTGTCCCTGGGACAGTGTGCAGGCATAGTGTGCAGGCTCTGAGTTCAAGCCCCACAAATAGCACAATAAAACAAAACCGAAAACCAAAAGCCAAAACAAACAAGAGCTTTTTAAAAAAGAGAGGTTACTTTGACTCATAGCTCCCTCCCTCCCTCCCTCCCTCCCTCTCTCTCTCCCTTCCTCCCTCCCTCTCTCCCTTCCTCCCTTCCTCCTTTCCTTCCTCCCTTCCTTCCTTCCTTCCTTCCTTCCTTCCTTCCTTCCTTCCTTCCTTCCTTCCTTCCTTCCTTTTTTTCAAATTTTTCTTTAGAGGCAGAGCCAATTTATAGTAATTAATGTGCTGAGGACGGCAGCTGTAGCAGTCATGAATTCCTTAATCTGGGAGTAGAAGGAGAAATGGATTAGTTGGAGATAAATATAGCTTATAGCATTTTATCTGGAGAGCAGCTCGTGGAGAGACCCGCAGCGGAGGTGGGAGGAAGTGGAGCTGCTCTCCTCTCCTGTGGGGAATGGCTCTCCTAAGCAGCATGGAGCGGGCGAGGTGAAATGCAGGTCCATTTGAAATGAGAGAAGGCTGACCCTGGATGGGCCCGGGGCACTTCTGGGTGAAGATTCACCTTCTAAGTTTCCAGGAATGTTTTATGCACACATCAAATCTCTGCCAAGCTACGGGAGGAAAAAAAAATCCCCAGAAACCCCACAACAAACAAGCCAGCTTGTCTTCTGGTGAGCAAGCCATTTGTTTTAAAATGAGATGAGAGGTTGCTCAAAGATGTTAATGGAAATCTTTGCAAACACAGGCTGAAAGTTTCTGCAATCCGCGAGTCACTCAGCCATAAATATGTGTGGGTTATTTAGAACGCTTCCAAAGGTTACTTGAAAATTGCCTATTTTTCCACAAAGAAGGGAGCTGTTTATTGCTTCAAAGCGTGCCTCCCAGTGAGTGCTTTTCTTCATCTGAGAAGGGAAAATACTGAAAGATGAAATGCTGGGAAAAGGTTTGATTGGTGAGCAGGGCGGAGTGCAGAGTGGATTTTAGGATGCAGAAGAAGGCATCTGCAGCCGTGGAATGGAGACCAAAAAATTTGTCCTGGTGTGGCATGAGCTGGTGCTAGTCTCTTATGGGATCAGATAAACACTGCTGGGGGCAGGTTGTGGGGCAGACGGGGTGCCCCAAGATAGAGCAGGGAAGGGTGGGGTTTGTGAGCCCCCACAGATGCCAGCAGTAAAACAGGCCTTCCCAAAGCTCCTGATAGTGCAGGAGCTCTAAAGAAAATGGTCCTGATGCAGTAGGTCCAAGTTTGATTCTCGGGAGAGACCTGGGGAATTTTCTGGCTGTTTGGTTGTACTTACACTGGCACTCAGTGTGTTGTGGTTCAGATATGTCTTTCTGTGGACCACTGGGGTAGCTGTCATGGGAACTAAATTTGCGTCTGACTAGTCCCGGGCCCAGGGCTTATAAGTGCAGCCGTCACTCTGTCCTGTGGCAAGGGGGTGCAGTGGATCAGTCTCCACCAGCTCTTTTGTGTATGGGGGGGGGCATGCGGGGAGGCTGGGGGCGTGGTGTTTGCTGAGCTAGGTACTTGTTTTCTGGGATTTGGGGTGTGGGGGGGAAATCTTGGGACTTGAACTCAGGGCTTGGGTACTGTCCCTGAGCTTTTGTGCTCAAGGCTAGCGCTCTACCACTTTGAGCCACAGCTCCATTTCTGGCTCTTTTGGTAATTAATTGGGAATAAGGGTCTCACAGATGTTCTTGCCCAGGGTGGCTTTGAACCTGAATCTTTAGATCTCAGCCTCCAGAGTAGCTAGGATTACAGGCATGAACTACCCGCCCCGGCTTTCTGAAGGATTTTTAACTAAACCTCTTAAAGCAGTCCTGAAAGGATCTTCTCATTTTTACATGAGTGAAATAACTTCCCTGAAATGGTAAGAGAGAGGGGGACGGAGGGAGAGAGAGAGAGAGAGAGAGAGAGAGAGAGAGAGAGAGAGAGAGAGAGAGAGGGAGGGAGGGAGGGAGGGAGGGAGAGGGAGAGGGAGAGAGGGAAGGAGAGAGAGGGAGAGAGAGAGGGAGGGAGGGAGGAAGGGAGAGAGAGAGAGAGAGAAGGGAAGGAGAGGGAGAGGGAGAGAGGGAGGGAGAGAGAGGGAGAGAGAGAGAGGGAGGAAGGGAGAGAGAGAGAGAGGGAGAGAGAGGGGGAGGAAGGGAGGGAGGGAGAGAGAGAGAGAGAGGGAGAGGGAGGGAGAGAGAGAGGGAGGGAGAGGGAGAAGGAGAGGGAGAGGGAGAGAAAGAGGGAGAGAGAGGGAGAGAGAGGGAGGAAGGGAGGGAGGGAGGGAAGGAGGGAGGGAGAGAGAGAGAGAGAGAGAGAGAGAGATTCAGATAGACCAAAATCTCTTCCGATGGCCTTGCACTGGGCCTTGGAGCAGGTGAATGCAGCAGCCCCCTGCTCCAGCCTGGAAGAGGGCAGACTCAGCCAGGTCACCGTTTCTGGCTTCCTGCTGCTTTGATGAAGCATCTAAAGGTTTACCACGGTGCACATTGCCCTTCCTCTCCCCACTTCCCAGCAGGCTGCAAAAATCACAGCCCCACCACGGAGGTTGATCAAGGAGATGGAGGTTTCTTCTCCTCTCTCAAAGCCCGCAGGACTGAGACCAAATGGAAATCACATAGTGTTGTTATTTGCACACTAACTGAAAAATTTATGACTCTTTGTAAAAATATAGACAAATATGTTGTCTGCTGAGAACTGAAGATAAGAAATAAACCAAGTTATTGGCAACATTTCCCACGGGTTTCCACTTGAACGGGAATGAATCATTCATTCAGTGTTCATGACGACAGCTACCACCAGCCCTGCTTCTTTTAGAGACTGGGAAAAAAACAGCCAGTCTGTGGCACTGCAGCAAGAGGAAATAATAAAACAAATTAATTTTGAATTCACACAATGCCCAGGTCCCTTCTTTCGGATGTTTTAGATTCATGAGTCTGTTTGTGGAGAGGCCTGTCTTAGTTATTCACTCTGATGTTTTGAACCTTCTGGAAGGTTCTCCTGCATAGGCAGGTTGGTTTCAGTTCTTGTATTTTATTAATTTTTTTGACTCAATTTATAAGGCTTTATTAAGGCTGGGATTCAATCTCCCTCTACCCTTTTTAGTGCTAGTATTGGGGTTTGAACTCAGGGCCTCACAAAAAAAGCCATGGTATCACTTGGCTTTTTTACATTTTTTTTGCTCAAGGCTGGTACTCTTCCACATCTCTATTTCCAATATGACCCATTTTTACCAGGTATCCAGGCAGTGCAGAATAGTACATTACTAACAGGATAAGGGTTCCACTGGCATTTGATTTTGATCATTAAAAGAGATAGTAGATATCTGCTTAGCAACTCCCCACAACGATGCAAACTGGAATGTCCAACAGAGTAAAACTCCAAAGTGCATCTCTGAAACCCGTGGAAAGGAGCGTTAGCAGAGGACTTCAAATTTGCTTCAGTTGAGTTTGTAGTAACCCCAGATACCAGGGTACTAATCATTTCTTTGGAAATTGATATACTGATATATATCAACATTGAAAATTAATGTATTGATAGTTAATAGCTCTGCAGAGAAAAAAACAAACATATTCATGACTAGCCCTTGGATTCTTGTGCTTTCATGTAAAATAGTCTGTTGAAGTCATGCTGAACTGCATCATGGGATGGTCTAGCCAGATGCCTTCTCTGAAAGCTAACGATGTTCTCATTGATGGAACCGTGGCTTCTTATGTGACAGCCTTCTGTCACATGCAGCTTGCAGATCTGGTCAGGCCTAGGAGTCTTGTGGGAGGGAGATTCACCTGGATTCAGAGCAGGTGTCTTGTCAGCACAGGGTCTTTACAAATGAGCAGGCAGGACCCTTGAAGGACAGGATAGGATGGGGATGGGGGAGAAGGAGAGGGAGGAGGGAATATTAGAAAAATTAAAAACTGTTTCACTCTTGGCTTTGAGGACGGAGAAAGGAGGCCATGAGCTGAAGGGTGCTGACGGCCTTGGGAAAGTAAGGCCGGGAGGTGCGGGCAGCTCCCCCCGAGCCTCTCCAAGCAGCTGCTCTGCCAACATCTCCATGTTAGCTCTGGGACCTCAGTTCCAATGTCTGACTGACAGAACTATCCACTTATCACTGTGGGTGGTGTGATGCTATTAAATATGTTATGATGTATCATGCAGTAAAGAAACAATACCGTGGATGAGATCCAGTGTTGGAGACCCAGACTGCTCCCCTAAGCGCCCCTTGGGTCCTCGGGTGAGGGAGATGCAGGGTTCAGGCTCCGGTCTTGCAGCGCTACAAGCTGAGGCTCAGGGATGGAGCTAAAAGGTGGGAAGATGTGGCGGAGTCCCATGGCTAAGTGAGTGCTGGGAGAAGGTAGCAGCCATCTGAGGGGTTAGGCTGGACAAGGGAAGAGGCTTGTGATTCTGCTCAAGAAGGAGAATGCAGGAGTGCACGTGGATGTGAGGTATTATACTTCTACTCGGTAGAGAGGTGGCATTCTTCTGCGATAGGTTTACTGTTGGCAATCTACAGTCAGATAATGGCTTCTAATGAAGAATGTGTGAATTTTTTAATGATGTACATGTGTGTGGGTTATGTGTATGTGAGAGAGAAAGAACAGAGAAATCCTAGAGCACTATATACGAGGTGGGGAGGGAGAGAGGGAGAGAGAGAAACAAAGACAGAGACATAATAGATCACTATAAGAACAGACAGAGAAATCCTAGAGCACTATATGTGGGGCAGGGAGGGAGAAAGGGAGGGACAGAGAGAAACAAGGACGTACAGAGAAATCATAGATCACTACAGACTTTTCTGGAGATTCTCACAGGCACGACTGGCCTTCACAACGCATCAGTAAGGTATTAGGAGATGCATTTTGGATTTCTAAGACACCAGCCCTTCCCAGAAGCATTGCATATAATTTTAGTGACAGCCATTGTGGGAAGTGTTTGACTTTTGGCTTAGGAAGTTTCATGGTCCAGTGGAATCAATAATATCTGACACATCTTTTAAATTTCCCCCAATCATGTCTATAAAAGGCACTCTCTAAGTGGATCATCCGCGTTCGGGCAGGATCAGATGGTCTATTAATTCCAATTTGCATGAAACCTCAGGCCTTAGCTGCTTGGGGTGCGGTGCTCATAAGTTATTAAAATGAGTGCTTACAGTGACCACAGCGCTGTACCTGAGGCTCCATATGGCAGCGGAGTGAAGGTTCTCCACATTACACTTTTGTCTTTGGTCATTTCAGACTCAAAACACAATTAAACTTGGCTGTCAGACAGTGGAAATCGGTCATATTTCCCCTATAGGACCTGCACTTGGTCCAGATCGATAAATACAAAACCACTTGCACATAAATTGCAAGCTAAGCTTGCAGCTTTAATACACGTGGGCTTAGATTCACTTGTAGCTGGTGTACACCGCTTCCTGGCCAAACCGTCTGTTTCTGTGATTAGTGCAATTTCATAGCTGGCCCAGAAAAACAAGGCTGCAAAGCATCACTATACAGCAGCAGATGGCTTACCACACCTTCCCGCGAAGGGCACTTCCCCCCAGAAAAATGGGCTGTTTAGCAGTTTGCTGTATAGAATGGAACTCTAAAATTGGGACGAGTTCAAATCATTTCTCTGAGTAGAGCTCCATAAAGCTGTTGTTGTTATTATTTTTCCCTATTCCTTCTCGAGATTTCAAACTGAATTAGTAATAAGCTTTGCCTGGACATGACTTGTCATGGGAACACGGCGTGATTTCTCTGCAGAGGTACAAGCTTTCCTGTGATGTCTTACAGCTTTTGCTTGAGGACAGAGGCATGCAGACTGGCTTCCTGAAGGCAGGAGTGAGATGCGCCTCCTTTTTCTCCAGAGACTGTTAACCACCGTGAGATTTATTTGGGAAACAGGTGGATGCTAGTGCCAATTTCCTCTCCCACTACTGGTCTAACTTCCAGACCCAATTTCACACAAAGAGATGTGTTTGTGTGTGTGTTTTTTTCTCTCCTAGTGTGACATTGAGTTAGGCTGTAGCATTTGCTGTGGTGAGGTATTAAATGAGGCGATCACCCTAACTATTTAGAGGTAGGAATTAGACATTTGTTGTATCTGAAAAAGAAGCACATTTCTATTTTCGGGAGCTGCTGTGGAATAGAAACCCCCAGACTTCCAAATATGGTGCCTGCTAAGCAAAGTGATTATGAAATCAGGTCAAGAGAAAAAAGTCCTGTGCAACACACAATAGAGAAAGACCTGGCAAGTAGGGTCACGGCTCTCTGGAAATCTGCTCCCATTGGGCTTAGGACACAAGGAAGATGAAGTGCAGCGGGCCCAGCACCCTTTCCTGGCTGAGTCTGGCCCTTCCCTGTTTGGAACCCGGAGAAGCTCAGCTAGTGCGTGAGACATTCCTGCTTGGAGGTGCTTGCCTTGTAAGCAAAGCTTCTCACGCTCTTTGAGGGCTGTTTAAGCCAATAAATGAAACGGGTGGAACAAATCACACACAGTGTACTTGGCAGGGGCATTATATGATTGGAGTGAGTTAGTCTTGAATTCATACTAGACTTTAGATGTCTTCCTAATCCTACACCGACATGTGGACTGCTCTCAACTAAGGATCATAACGTTTCATGTTACAGGAGGGGAAAAGATGCCAGGTTGTTCTATGAGGAGGCCAAGGACAAAGAGTGAACCTTGGCCTCAAAAGTGAAGAAGAACCATAGGCCTCAGTAAACACTTAATTGTTAAGTTTTGTAAATAAGCTAGTTTTAAAACCTCCCTCTTTTCTTCTCCCTCCCTCCCCCCCTCCCTCCCTCCCTTCCTCCCTCCCTCCCTCCCTCCCTCCCTCCTTCCCTCCTTCCCTTTCTTCCTCCCTCCCTCCCTTCTTCCCTCCCTCCCCCCCCCCTCCCTCCCTCCCTCCTTCCCTTCCTTCCTCCCTCCCTCCCTCCCTTCCTTTTTCCCTCTCTCCCTTCCAACAATGCATCTTATAACCATTGTCTTGACAGGCAGTAAGTGAGATGCTCACACGGGGGTGATTCAGGAGTTGTCTGCTCCTGCAGGTGCACAGGAGCAGGAGGTCAGGCAGGGAGCTGTCGTGGTGACAGCAGTGGTCAGCACTCTGGGCTTGCTGGAGGCGGAGGATGAGAGGTTCCTGAGCCTGTAAGGAGAAGGAGCTTCGGGGGCAAGCCCCCTAGAGGGGCGCTGCGACCTCCATGAAGGCATCGACCGGTTCTTTCTTCAACCCTTGTTCTTTCTCTGGTCCTTGATCTCCTGGGCAGCTTCCCCTTGTTCAGGGGACACAGGAGCCCCATTGAGGACTGGTCAAGAATAAGGGGTGGCGTGTCCTCCGAGGGGTGAATGGAAGACAGGCCTCACCCTAGCCAAGCTTACTGCTGAGAACAAGGTCATCCAGTGAGCCAGATAACCCCTCGCTCTCCTTCTAACACCGGGCCCAGAAAGGTCATGTGGAGCAAAGGGGCGTTTCTAGAAGGCCAGGCCTCGTGCAGGCGTTGGGTGGAGCCAGGACAGAGGCAGGGATCAGAAGGATGCTGTAGCCAGGGGAAAAGCGTTTGCTTGGACGCGTGGAGGGCAAGGCTTAATGAAAGGAAAACAAAGATGCTTCGCAAGGTTTTGTAGTCAGGAAAGACACCAGCTTGGAGCCCTACATCTTGCTAGGGTGGAGATGGAGGACGCAGAGGTGCCGGCTTAACCTTGGCGTCAGATCTAGAGCTCAAATCTTACCCCTCAGCTGTGTCCACCCAGCTGCTCCCTCCTGTTCTCCCTGGACACGTGTGTACTTGATGGCATCGGCCTTGTGTGTAGCACTTTATGACCGCCATTTCCTAGGCCTCGGGCAGAAACTGTGTGAAAGCAGACCGGGGAAGTAGCCAATGTTCGGGCTATACTCTGGCCTCAAGGGCTCTCCCAGACACGCTGTGGGGGCATGGCTGGTAGTGTGTGGTGGTCCATTTCTACCCTGTCTGTTTTCTGTGGGGTCGCCCTGGATTCTCCAGGTTTTCTTTCTGATCTTTTTCTCATGGAGCCATCTCTTTGATTTTTAAAAAATTTATTATTATTTTTTTTTTTCTGATGAAAATCCTGGAGTTTGGAGTCAGGACTGTGACCTTGTTAAATAGGCACTTTATCATTTGGGGATACTCTGCCAGCCCCTTTTTTGTGTTGGTTGTTTTTCAAGGTAGGGCCTTGCTTTATACTCAGGCCAGCTTGGACTGTGATCCGCCCTCCTACCTAGCCTCCCATTGTGTCTGGATGGCAGGACTCTCCACTATCTCTTCTGTCTGGCCTGGAAACGTGATCTCTCCATCCCCACCGCCCAGGATTACAGGCTTGAACCACGGTGCCTCGCTGATGTCTTTATTTTCTTTGATAGCAGGCTGTTTTGTAACTTGGTTGGTTTTATTCTTGCTTACTGCTCCTTCTCACTCTTTTTGTGGGTTTGACTGTCTTGTGTTCTCGTTTAGTGCCTATTGAAAGTATGATTTTCATAAGAGAAACTTCCAGTGTGTTGAACATAGACCCACTAATCTGGAAGGACATTTACAGGAGGTGTGTGGGCTGCTTTGATGGGAAGAGAGACATCAGAAAACAAGAACTGTGGTGTCAGGTCCTCTGCTTTGTAGGCTGTGAACTGCCCTCTTCAAAACTGTTATCACCATGGAAGCCTGGAACTCAGGAGCATTTAGAAACAGAAAAGAGAAACACTGAGGAAGGGACACATGGCAGAGATAACAGAACCCTGGACAAAATGGCAGATAATGCCTTAAACAGATAAATTATGGATGAAATGGGGTCCATGGACTCTACACCTAGTTTGGGGCACATATTGATACGCTCGGTGGTTTCCAGCATGCAGGTAGACGGGTGGTCCTGGTATGTTAGTTAGTGGATGGATAATTAAGGTAGAGATTGGCCACAGTTAGTTTATTTGTTCTACCAGTTTGCTTTTTAACTTCGCCTCTTTTCTCCATTAGGACTTTCCCAAGATAGCTGATGGTGGACAGTTGGTAGTGAGTTTTTACCTGATACAATGAACTTGGTGAAAGGAAATCTTCCCTATGGACATGTATGCCAGCTGTGCAGAGGTCAAGAGGTCAGGGACAGGGGAGCAGGTGGAACCCCAAAGTCTCCCTACGCATGTGCAGTTGGAGCGTCCCTCCCCCACCATCCTCCCTGCACCTGCTTAACCTGAAGGCCTGTCAGGGAGGCCTGGCTGCTGTTTGTAGATTCTGTCCACGCCCTAGTACTTAGAGGGAAAGCAGAGAGATGAGAGGGACTTTGCACATCCATAAAGTACAGCAGGCGTGGATGCCAGTGGGCAGCGGAGGGACTGGGGCCGTGGGCCTGGCTCAGGTTGGACCCCACGCCGTGCCCCACGCCTGCGTTGATGTCAAGGCAGTGGCCAGATAAATGCTCCCTTGGGAGATGGCCACCGGGGTCACTCCTGGCCTCATCCGGGAGTCAGGATACAAAAGTGGGTGCTGAGGACAGTCAGTAGGTCTGATTAATACCCTCTAGGCAGTACTTAGGAGGCATTTATTTTGGCCCATCAAATGGCTAATAATAAAGTACAGCGGTGCAATTTGTATTTTTACTGCAGGCCAATTAAGAAGGGGAGGGCCAGTAGTAAGTAAAATGACATGTCCTTGCAGAGCAGAAACAACAGTAATAGCAGCAGGAGGGAGAGAAGACACCGGGAAAGAACCTGGCAGCCACTTACAGCAGTTAAGAGGGTCAGGCATCTGGTCTCAGGGCCTACCCCCTGCCGCTCCTTCCCTTCCCGCAGCTCTGAACCCAGGATGTCTTCAAAGGGGAAGAGTCCCAGTGGTGGCGCGCGCCCAGCCAGTCAGGGACTGGTGACTTCAAACATAAATTAGTATTTTAAAAAGTAACGTTTGGCGAGGGAATGCATTCTGTGACATTCTTATCAGGATTCTGTTAAGATTTGCGTTCTTGGACTTTGTGCGTTAGTCTTTTTCTCCTGCATGGGTTTCTGCTTTGCCAATTGAAAGCCGGGGTGGATGGGATCAGGAAAATAATACTGCTTGACTTTCTTTCTTTTCCTTTCTTTTCTTTTCCTTTTTTCTTTTCTTTTCCTTTCTTTTCTTTTCCTTCCTGTCTTTCTTTCTTTCTTTCCTTCTTTCTTTCTTCCTTCCTTCTTTCCTTTCTTTCTTTTTCCTTTTCTTTCCTCTTCCCTTCCCTTCTTCCCTTCCTTCTTTCTTCCCTCTCTCCCTCTCTCCCTTCATTGAAGGCCAGTGCATGTACATGCGTTTATAACAACTTGTCCTTTGTGTCAGGTTGGGATGTGTGAATCCATATCTTTCTCTTGGGACAGTGTCTCCTCACCAGCTATTTGTTAATTTACTGTTTCCTTTGAGCACCTGGGATTGCTGGAGAATAGGAATGAGAGAGAGAAGAGAGAAGAGAGAAGAGTCTCTAAAGGGAGGTCCTAAAGAAGAAGCCAGGGCCTACTTTATGCAGGAAAGGGAGAGGGAGAAGAAAGGGGGAAGAGCATAAAGGGAATAAAACTTGAACAATACCGAATAACATATTAGCAGTCAAAAAGAAAAGATAGGAGATAATTTCAATAGTGCCAAGTATCTCTGGGAAGAGGAAAAAAAACACAAGATAGTATACATATTTTAAAGTTTGCTATTTTCAAGTGTATTTCTTCACTTTGGATACTATGATTGAAAAAAGAGAAGGATTTTCTGAAGCAAGGGTGGGGAACGAAATGAAAAGAATTCCTTAAATTTTCCTTAACCGCACAGCGGCATGCTTTCCCTCTTCCTAATTATTATTACTTTCTTTTGGGTGCCGGTCTAGGGCTTGGGTGCTATCCCTCAGCTTTCTTGCTCAAGACTGATGCTCTATCACTTGTGTCGCAGATCAGACTTCCAGGTTTGTTTTGGGGTGTTTAATTGGAGATAAGAGTCTCATGAGGGTAGAGGGCAGGAAAAACCTGGGAGAAAATGGAGGGGGTGACACTGTTCAAAAATGTATTCAGTGTCTGACTTATGTAACTATAACCCCTCTGTACTTCACCTTTCCAAAAAAGATTAAAATTTTAATTAAAAATAGGAAAGAGCTCTCATGAGGCTCTTCTGGCTTTGAGTCGTGATCCTTGGATCTCAACCTCCTGAGTAGTTAGGATTATGGACAGGCGTGAGCCATTAGTGCCTGGGATCTCTTTCTGCTTCTGTTTCATTCTTAGTAGGTAATGTTTGGCTTTATGCTTTTGTCTTCTTTATGAGAATTCAACCCAATTGCCAGCCCTGGGACCTAGTTTTCAGGTCATCAGGGAGATGGCATTGTTCTCAGCGCCCCCCCCCCCCCCCCCGCCCCATGGGCACACCACCATCAGAGGGAACTGGAGATTCACATCAACTCCTACTGGCAAATCAATACATTTGTCTGTTTTGTCACATTCTTTGTTTTCACAGCCACAGTTTTCTCTGTTTCTTTACGTGTTTTATTATCTTTAAGTAGTTGAGTGAAGGTGCTTCAATTCAACATGTCAGTTTATGAGCTCTGTGCATGGGATCAATGTCCCCTCTTCCCTCTCCCCACCCCCATCTCTCCTTGGCATTCCTTGGAGTCCTGTCGTTTTTCCTCCCAAGCTCTCCAGCTGTAACTTCTGTGGAAGGCTCCTTGGAGGCGAATCCTACAGCCTGTGTGGTCTCCTGCCCACCAAAAGCCTTCAAAGACCTGGCCGGATACAGGAATGCTGGGATTATGACTCCTGGAAAGTTCTTCCAAATCCAGGCCTCATGCCTCCAAATATGTTCCCTGCTGGGATCCTACGCAGGGAAGCTTCTCTCAAACAGTTTAGCAGATCCACAAATCTAAATTTTATCAATGATTGCCCATTTCTAACATCCATTACACTCATTAACACCCCATTAGTTTCCCCTATGAAAACCCATTTCTGAAATTCAGTATGCTAATTAGCGAAACCTTTCTTGTTGATTAGAGATGTGGATTACAGAAGGGCTTTTAGTGATCCCCTTGGGAGCGTGGCCTCTTTGATAAAATGCTATCTGATCACCCCAGGGTATGGATTCCTGATTACACCAATTGCCCCTCCCCCTGGGGGGAAGCTGAACTATAAAGAGAAAACTTGTGCTCACACGTAACGGATATCACACTGTATTTGCTAATGTATTTCATACATTACAGGTATCACAGCTCATGCAAATAGAAATCTTTAGACTGAAAACTTCAATGGCTATATTAATGGCCTCTGTGTCATAGAAACGAACTACTTTTTGTTGGACATTAAACTTGTTTCTACTTTTTCACTGAAATAACGAGTTCCATTTTGAACTCCAATTTCTAGTCATGGAACTGCTGGAGGAGAGATGTGTGTGTTTACGTTTTGGTGCATGTTGGCAGCTGCTTTCTGAAGGGACAGGCCCAAGGCATGTGGGGGCGTATGAAAATGTGTGTTTCCTTGCACACCTGTCAATATTTGGCATTGCCAATGTTTCTCTTTTTTTGCCAGTCCCAGGCAAGTGTACTCAGTCTCGTGGCCTTAAACCCCATCTCTGGGCTACTTCCTGAACGCACTTGTCCAACTCAGAAATGGAAGTGAGCGGTGCAATTTGGCCTAGTATCTAGCTGACGAGTTGACAACCTGACTCGAATTTCTACTTATTATCCCAGAGCCAACACGCCCCAGACCACAGTCCTTCATCTTCTCCCCATCTTCCCTTCCCTCAATTCTGCTGTGCTTCCCTCCACAGTGGATAGCGACTCCATCCTTCCAGCTACTCTTACCCGTGTGCACTCCCAGTGTATGGGGAAAGTAGCAGGCAGCCTGGCCTGGCCGCTCCCCATCCCAGCCTAGACCGCCTTCCCCTGAGAGCCTCCTGTGGCCATCATGTTGCTTAAATTGCCTACTACCTTCCCCCGCAACCTCCTGCCCCTTCCCAGCCTACTTTTATTTCATAACACTCATCTCATAATATGCTATCCAGTCAACTTCTTTCCCTTATTCATTGCTTATCTTGACTCCATATAGCATAAATGTCACAAGGCCAATCATTATCTTCATCATCATCATCATCATCACCATGGTTGTTGTCATTGTCGCTATTTTGCTGTTTTCTTTATTTCTCTGACAAATGTTTGTTGAAGAAATGAATGAATGAATCTGATAGGTTCAAAGTGAAATCTCCCTTTAACTTGCATTCTTAATAGCTACTGGTTTTAATAATTTTGTTGTACCCAAAGTCCATGTTTAATAATGATTTTCAAAGCATAGGAACAATCAATAGACAGAAAAAGGCATCTGCTGCAAATGAGATTGATGAATAGGAAATCGACTTGCAGTACCTATTTCAGGGATTAAAAAAAAGGTTAATAGCCTTAATATATGAAGAGTATTTATAAATCAATAAAAGAGATGGATACATGAATGGATAAACACGCAGAGGAAGTACAAACAAGAAATACATAGAGACAACAGAGAAGTGTTTGCTATCATGTCACTTTTTCTTAAATGTGCTTCCTTCACATCAGAGAGAATTTTCATTTCCTCTTGCTTTCAATTTCATCTTCCCTGAATTTAATTTCCACGGAACTTTCTTATTTGCTGTAACAACCACAGTGTATTTCCAGCTGTTTTTCCCTAAGCGAAGAGCTCTCTGTCTTTACAATTGCTCTCTCCCTCCTTCTTCCTCTCCCCCTGCCCCCCAACGTCTATTATCATGGGCAAAACTCCTCAGAACAGCTATCTGCTGGCTGTGATACGTTCCTTCACTGTAGAGAGAGGACTGCGAGGTGAGGACCAATGCCATGCTTACCTAGTTAGTAGCAGTTCTATTACAAATATTTTGAATCCCACAAAATGTGCAGATTTGCTATTTCAACAACCATAAAGACCTGCTCGACTCGCATAGCATTTAATGAGCCAGCGTGCTGGGAATGTGGATGGATGCCTCTTAGCTGTAGTGTTCCCTAAAATGTTCTGTCAAAGTTTGTAAACTTAGGCTCTGAAGTTACTTTTCACTTGTGCTTGCTAAGTGCAGTGCATTCACGTCATTTAGAAGTGAGCCATGTGCCTTGTCCAGGTGTTCTATCTGTAAGGACAGGACAGAACCAAGAACCAGGGAATGGGGACTGGAACAAAGCAGCATGCAGAAGAGTCAGACAGCCAAGGCCGTGGCGTTGAGACTCTGGCAAGGAGAGAATCCTCTGCAGACACCTGCTCTCATGGCAATCCTCTGCACCCCACCCCTCTTCACCTCATCCCTGCCTGCTCCCGGGCTGGTGACTGCGCTGTCCTACCGGACAAGAGGAAGCTGGAGGATGTGATCATGTTCTGGGTATTTAGTTGGGAGACATGATCCCACTGGGCTCAACCCGATGGCTTCACAAGGGTTGAAGTAAGTGGAGGAGGGAGGCAGGAGAGCCCGAATCAGACAGGCAGATGATGAGTGCCACCATTGCTGGCTGGGGACACGAGCCAAAGTATGCAGGTGGCCCCGAGATGCGGAGCTGCTTCCGGCTGCTTGCTGCCCAGGAAGAATGATTACGAGGGGCCTTCAGCTGAGGGGAAGGTCCGGGCTGTTCACGGCACCCGCTTAGGGGCCATCCCGTCTTATTAAGATGATAGAATGACTCCAGAAAGCAACACAGTTACCAACGCGTAGACAGCAGGCGTTTGGAAATTTACAGTGAGGAGAAACTCAGTCTTAGCCTTTTCTTTGGTTTAGGAAATAAGCCAAGTAAAATCTTTCTCCTTGGCTTATAACCCATTTCTTTGGTTCATTGAAACCTTCCCTACACTTCTCTTTTCCATGTCTTTGAAGAATGGGGAAAATGGGAAAATCAAAAAGGTTCGGATGTTACCAGAAGCTCCCCAAATGCATTGCTTATCAAAGTGGATAAAGGTGTCATTAACATTTTCTTGTTTTAAGGAAATCGTTTTTGAAAAAAAAATTGTATCTAAGAAGAATGCGTTTGTTGGTTGATGGTTCTATCACCATGGAGACATAGAATATTTTTTTCAAAAGGAAAATGTTATAATATATTAGCTTTTCTTTTTGTTCTTCAGCCTACCTTTTGCTTCAGGTGTGGCAACGCAGAAGAGCCTGTGGGTAAGCCCACGTGTTCCTTGGTCTCACTGCCGCTTCCTGCGTTGGCCAGATATAGACGGTGCTTTAATTTTAATTGTTTTTGGATGCTGGAGACGGAGCCCAGCCAGAGTCTTGGTGTATGCTAGACGAATGCTCTGCCTAGCCCCGTGGCGTACCCACCTCTAGTGTTCACTTTCCATGTGTAGTGCAGTGTGAACAGATTGCTCTTAGTGCACGTATGAAAACCCCACGTCTGTGGACCCCACGTCTGCTCTGCAGAGCACACTGCGTGGTGTGGCTAGCGAGGTGCGGAACGAGGAGTATCTGAGATGGCTTTTGGTTAAAGTCTTAGTCCACTGTGGATACTATCACAGAGTGCCTTAGACTGGGTGCTTTGTAAGCTACAGAAACACATTGCTCATTGTTCTAGAGGCTGAAGAATGAAGTGAATACCGGAAAGCGGGAAGGTGGGTGCGTGGGTGGGGAGAGGAACGGTGGGGGAATTCGTCACAATACTCGAGGCACACACCTGCATGTACACGAGGGGATGGGTGGCGTTGGAGCAGAGAGGGCAGCAGGGAGAATCATGAAAGGGGTGACGTTGGTGAGGACGTATGGCGTCCTGCAGCTGGACGCGTGGAATGGGCACCATGGAAAGGTAATAGAAAGGATGAAGGAAAGCCAGTTTACAGCAAGGACGTTAACTTCCTTATTGCTGAGCGCGCTTCTCGGGCTGCCGCGGGGGCTGGGAGGGAGCATGGGCTGGAGGCAGGCTGGGGGTTGGTTTTTCCTCTTCTTCTGACTAGCATGGCAGCCTGGGCCAGGCGACTGAATCTCTGTGGGCCTCTAGCTCATCATTTGGGGAAATGGGGTCAGTATGTCCTTCCTGGGTCGCAGGGATTCTTGGTGATGGGGGAAGAGGGTGCTGTGCACACAAGGTGCTGAGTGCCCGGCGGGGCTCAGTGAGTCCTTGGTGCCCCGCGGCCACGTGCTGGCCACCGCTGAGCTCTACTGAGGTGTGTCGGCCCCCTCCCAGCGCTTTGAACGGAAGAGGGGGCCCTTCTCCCTCAGCATGGGGTCCCTGGTGCTTCTGTGTGCCTAACAGCAACCCCTCCAGAGCCTTGACCTTTCCTGTGGCTCCTGGAGCGCAGCGAAGCACCACCCCATGTCACCTTAGTGCCAGTGTAAACGTGAAGGATTTCACCAGATTCTCCTTACCTACATGCGCTTCCATCTCTTGTATTTATTCAGCTGCTATTGATGGAGGAGGGTGGTATGCCAGGCCCTGGGATAGGGTGGGGATAAAGCTAGGAATCCGGTAGAAACGGGTGTTCGTGTTACTGTCGGGGCTGCCAAGCGTGAGCACTGGCGACTGGGCAGGGGACATGAGCTGGGAAGCGCTTACTAGGCCACCGGATTTCATTTAGGGAGGGTCTCCCAGGGAGCGGGGTCGTTTATACAGCGATCTTGGTGCTGGAAGTCTGCGCACGGCTCTTCTCAGCTTGTCAGAGTGACCCTGAAGTGCCAGAGCAAATCCATTCGTTCATTCACTCATTTATTATTTATCAAGGGCCCATCAGCTCCCAGGCTCTGGGCCAACCTCTGGGAAAACTGTGTGAGTAACACAGACGTGGCCTCCTAGTGGAGCGTAGAGACAGTGCTCAGTGACTGGGGTAGAAATAAGCAGAGGGTCACACGGGAGGGAGGCTTGCGGGGCGCCGTTAGAGCCACTGGTAATGGAGGACTTCATCCACTTGGGACAGAAAGAGACATCTGAGCCGTGAGCTGAGAGAGTGGGACCCAGGTGTGCAGAGGGGGTGGGCGCTTGCTGCGGGCAGGGGAGCTGTGGTGCTTGCTGAGGGCCTGCGTTGTGGGAATCCGGCCCTTGGAGGGATAGGGAGCTGGTCAGGCTAGCTGCAGGTGGACGGATGCAGGATGGAGGTAGGATGCACTGGAGGCCACACTTGGAATCGGCTCACAGCATGGGCGGCCCTCTGCTCTCCTGGGCCAGTTAGGCTGGGTGGGACAGAAGCCTGATTTGCCCTTCCCATCCCATGACCGCTACGCCTTAATGTTCTCTCCAATTTTCCATTGGCGAAGGCTTTCTCTGAGAGATTAGGATGCTTTTTGTTGGTCTTGTCGGTCATGGGACCTGAACTCTGGGCCTGGGCGCTGTCCCTCAGCTCTTCAGCTCAAGGCGAGTGCTCTACCACTTGAACCGCAGCACCACTTCCAGCCTTTTCTGTTTATGTGGTGTTGAGGAATCGAACCCAGGGTCTCATGCATGTGAGGCGAGCACTCTACCACTGAGCCACCTTCCCGGCCCTAGAGGTTAGGATTCTTTCTCGTGGTGGAAGCTAAGCCTGTGGACACAACCCATCCGGGACATCTCGCTCTGCCTCTCAGAGCTGCTGGTGAGTCGAGCGTGACCTGCGGGTTGGCTGGCCAGACGACTCTGATCCGCCCACCTCAGGGGGTGGCGCACGCACCCTCACGGGGTGGCCCGCTGACCGATCGATGGAGGCAGATAAAGCGCCCTCTCTCACCTTGTCATGACGCAAGGAGTTCATCTCATCAGATGGCTTCCCAGGAGCCTAACCAGGGGCCCTTACGGCTGAACCCCTGTGAAGGGGGCCAGTCAATTTCAGGCACACGTGCCTAAAATATGACTTAATTAGGACAGTGACTTCTGGAAAGCAAAGACAGAGCTTGTCCATGAGCAGACGTGAGAGGCAGCGAGCGTAAAGAGGGTGGCAGAAACCTACCCATGCAGGGGCCTCAGGGAGGAAGGAGGGTCTCGGGAAGGAACTCAGGTCTGATCCACCAGCTCATCGCTCGAGGAGAAGCGGTTCCATCGACACCATCGCCGGAGGGGCCATTGGCCGGCACGTAAGGACACAATCAGGTCCTTTGGAGACCCACTTCTGAGAAGCACAAGCTAAGGTCTGCACGCTCCAGCACGTCTGCACACGTGTGTCTTGGATCAATCCTTCTTTTCCATCATAGGCTTGAAATTCACCTGCTTGGCTTTAAAAAAAAAAAATTAAACTCATAAAGTATTCAAGGTATCGTCAGTGTTCAAGGGACAGGCTGTCATAATGTCATGAATCTTCTCTATTTTTTCCTTTAATTTTGGCGGCAGGAGGACCAGCATAAAACAAGCCGCCATGGCGTGGGGCTGGGGCCAGACAGGCTGGGTTGAGTTTCAGATGTACCCGCGGTGGCTGTGTGGCCCAGGGGAGTCACCCCCCTACTCTGTGCTTTAAGTTGCCCATGAGGTTGTTGAGGGTGTTGGCCAAGTATCCCCAGTGCTGCCTGTGGAAAGCACCGAGCGAGTGAGTGCTTAAAATTACAGGGAGCAGCGGGCAGGATAATCACTGGCTTGCGCCCGTTTCCACTGCGCCCCGCCATCTTTGCATCAGGAGTCTTGCTGCGTTTTAAGTGTTAAAATAAATAAAAATCCCCAAACTCCTATCTGGGATAGATTTTCAATTTCTCCCATTACAACGAGCGGTAAAATAGATTTCTTAATCTGTCCCCGGGTGTGACAGCCAGGGCTGGCCACAGGGCCCGCATGCGCGTCCCGGAGATCCGGTCAGTCACAGAACTCGGGCAGATGTGCAAATGTGGTGTGTTAGTGGCTTGTCACATCCCTTTCCCTCACCACTTCTTCCCAATGGCATGAAAAAAAAAAAAAGTAATGTGGTTTATTTTCACAAGTATTTTAAACCCAAATGAGATCTTACACTGCAAACTCCAGAGAAGCTGAAAAGGATCTGGTTCAACAAAAGCAAATCACTCACTCCCCCAAAGTCTGAATCCAATCCAGAGAATTCAAACGCAGGCAAAGAGCGTGCTCACAAGAGCCACCCCAGTTCCATTTCTGGGCCAGTGAGGGCCACACAGGTGTGCTCGGCCACCGGCATGGCTGTGCCCCAGCGCCTGACTCTAGCTGGCTTTATGCCTTGAGCCGGTCAGTGGAGGCCGGAGGATCTCAGGATAATTCACCTTTCATGTGTTTCTCTGAAATGATGTATAATCCCTTGCTGGAGAGGGTCCTTGGGGGGTGTCAGCCCCTGCTCCTGCTTATAATACAATAAACAAGGGGCCCATCGGGGTGTCTGCTCTCTGCCTCTTGAGACCTGCTTCATGGGAGCCAACGGCTGCACCCCCTGTGTGAGGTGGTGCGGGGGCATTCAATCCTGAGCCGTTCTGGATTTGCTTCTGTCGGCCTCGGGTTGAGTGCTGGGCACATGTTCCCCGGATCTTGCTTGCAGTAACTGCAAACTGGCCAGCATCATGGCATGCTGAGCCTGATGACCACTGTGCCCTGGGACACCCAAAGCCCTCTGCTGACATGTGGGTGGTTGGCCATCAACAGGGCGCATGGGGATGTGCCTAGCAGCCCCAAGAGCAGAACCAGGGACTGGCCAGGGCTCTGTCTTCCAGACTCTATGGAGTCTGTGGCTCTGCAGCTTTCTCAGACTGTTGATAGAGTTGAAGGAGTGAAGGATTAGGATGCTTTAAACTCAACAAGTGGAGAAGTGTCCGTCAGCGGTCAGAGATGGCTACGGTGTAGGGTAAAGCTCCCGGAGCCAGGCATTTCTTCCAGTGCCTTGCTTGGAATCCAGGCCGGAGTCGATGTCTGGCTGCCTGCAGCCCCTCCAAGCCGGGTGGCATAATGCAGAAGGAACCCCGCGCCTGGCTCTGTGCGCCAGCGCCTTCCTCCCGGGATGCAGGGCGCCGTCTGCCGACCTTGCTATTTTGACTCCATCTGTTTTTTTTATTCTCTCTTCTCTCGAGCGCTCTCTGTCTCAAGGCTGCTTCGCACGCATTCCTCACATACTGAAATCCACTTGCGTGTGTTTTCCTGACCTCCCTCCCTCCGGTTTGTCCGTCTCTTTTCTTATCATCCTATAACTAAGATCGACAAATAGCCTGTGCGTGTGCAAGCTGTTATGCGCGTGAAGGCCACAGCTAGCCAGGAGGCCGACAGGCGAGAGGTGTGGAGGAGCTGCGGGGAGATGGCCGCGGAGGAGGACCACTGCACTGCGGTCATGCGTGGGTGCAGAGACAAGCGTTTAAGTCCAAGGGGGTGGGGTTGTGGCCTGTCGTGTGCCACCGATCAGCACGGTGACGCCAGGGAAACCATTCTAGCGCCTCGAGACTCAGGCTTCTCATCCATAAAATGGAAATTGCCATGCCTGGCTTTGAGTAGATTTATAGTCATCCGATGAATTTGGTGAACTTGATGGTGATGGCCGAATGCTATACTACAATCAAACGGATGTGGAGGTCTCCCTTCCCAGCGCTTACAGGAAAGAGAAAGACCAGTGTATTTATTTATAAGCTTACAGTTAAAGCGAATACATTCTGTGAGGCATACACACCGCATAAGAGGGGTCTGGCTTTGAGGGGGAGGGGTGAAGAAGGTGGGGGAGGGAAGGCTTCCTGAGAACGCCCTTCTATTTCTCTGGCATTGGCACAGCTCCGGGCCCAGGCTGACAGGAATCTCCTAGTCTGTTTTGTCTCAGGGGCACTTGCCTGAGGTCCAGAGAATTGGGCTGTGAGAGGCAGACAGATACAAAGCTGCAGATTCTGTGCATTCCCACCAGACCCCGCTGGAAGTACAGGGGAGGAAGCTGCCTGGAGTGTGCTTGTGGGAAGGCCCTGTCTACGCTCCAGACGAGCCATCTACCATGACAGCCAAGGGTGGAGAGAAGGGGAGCAGCCACTGCGGGACGTATTGATAACACAGAATGTTCTTCTGCAGGGCTCTGAGGAGCGGCAGGGATGGAGGAAGAGGAGCATGAGGATGTTGGTGGCATTCGCTGGGAGAGTCAGCCAGGTCCTGGAGGATGGACAGTCATGGCTGGGTGCTCTTGGGGATGTTTGGTTCTCCCATCTTTTCCTGCTAGCGGCCCGTGGTCCGGCTGGGCGTGTGAGTCACGGTGGGCAGGCGTATGGGCCTGTGTGCCCGGCTTCCCATGGTCAGGAAGGCTGCAGGGAAAAGGGAGGTAGGCTCCTGGCAGCTTCTTCATCATAAAACTGATTTCCTATAAGGAGGTCAGAGGTCAAATACTTTAAAAGGCTCTATCTGAGGGATGCACGGTGCAGTCTTTTTGGGTTGGGAAGATCTGGGGGAAAGGGTGGATGGCCAGGACTTGTCACTGGCTTTCCTGAGACCTTGCCCGCAGCCCATCAATCTGGGGTTGCAGGTGGGTGTGGAAAAGACACAGAGGCCAATGAAAATTGCGTCTGGGCTTCTGGTGGAAGGTGGTAGGGCAGATCAAAGGCTTCTCCGCAGATCATTATTATTTCTGCATTTGGTTAAAAATGGACAAACTAATTGCCAAGCCCATGGTCATAGAACTGGTCACCCTCTTTCACAGATGACCGTGAGCCCAGCCATTTCTCCAAACTCTTCCCAAGGGTGATGGACGTAGCTTCATCTTCTGCTCTTACTGCTGGAGGAGAGACCAGGGCTACTGGCGGCTCTAACCCAGAGCCAGTGGTCCCTGCATGGAACTGCTCCGAGCTGCGGTGCAGTGCCGGCTTCCCTCAGCCTGAGCCAGGAAGATAGATGACTTGTTTGTCTGATCGCCCGAGAGAGCCTCTCGCTGCCTCTTCATTTTCCACCTTCTTTCCCTTCCAAACACACTTCTTACCCCTGGCCAACTCACAAGATACAGCTAATCTAAAAAAGCAAGACACCAAAGCGGAATAGACAAAACAGAGCCCAAACTCTTGGAGGTGAACCTTTAAGACTGAAAACAAAAACATTGAAGGGGGTGGCATTTCAGGAGGTTTGGAAAAGGCCAAAGTATTTGTTTTTATTTTATCTGTTTTTTCTTTCTTTTTTAGAATTCTAAGTATTTCCTGCTTTTAAGTACCAGAATAAGTACTTCCTCATTAGAAGACTGTTCAAGGTCTTGATTACGGACCGGTCTTTGATGTGCTTTCCAAGTGGGGTGTTCTAGTCCAGATGTTTTTCCTCAGCAAGTCCGAGAAGAGGCAAGACAGTACAAAGGCAAGATTTTGTTTTATAGATCAGACATTGTTACTTCCCTCCTGGAGATGGCTGGATGCTACCTGCTTCCCTTGGGGACAAAGGCGGCATTTTGTGAAGGCTTTTATACACTCTCATCTCTCCCCTGGTCTTCTAAGATGTCTAAGATGGGTATGCACGTATCCCTTCCATTTTATGGCCAGACAAACACACAAGGGTCCTGTTTCATCTGGTAGATAGAAGAACACGAAGGCCATTTTAGTGGAGCAGTCTCTTATTCTAAAACCTGTTCTGTGTCTATTGCTTACGATTATTTGTTAAATAAATTGTGAAGAACAAAGGAAATCACACACAATTAAAATCATCGCAAGTCAGTGTACACGGAAATCACACACAATTAAAATCATCGCAAGTCAGTGTACACGAGCGTGGCTCATCATTCCAGTGCATTTATTTTCGACCCATCCTCAATATTCTTTTCTTTGAAAGAGAAAATGCTCAGTATTATTTGTTAGTTCACTGGTGATTGGTACCTAGAGGCATAAATGATGTGCCAGATTCTAATTACACCCAAGAATATCACCAACATTGAGTGGCTATTATATTGTTAGATTGTCAGTTTGTGAAAAATAGGAATGACAACCCCAATTATCTCCTGAAAGGACTTGAAGGCTGTATTGGTTTCCTACAGCTTCCAGCACAAACTCAGTGGCTTCATGCAACACAGATTTATTATAGTTCAGGGGGTCTGAAGTCCAAAACAGGTGTCAGAGGCAAGGTGCCGTCAGGATTCCGTTTTTGCTGGAGGATGTAGAGGGGAAGCCATGTCCTTGCCACACCAGCTTCTAGGAGACACTCTGATTCCCTGCAGGCAGCTCCCTTCCGTGCTGAAAGGCAGCGACTGTCTCATGCTATGCTGCCTTCCTCCACAGATGGACAGTGGTCTAACTGTGTTGGCCCAGCTGCATTGTCAGGACGTTTCTCATCGCAAGTCCTGCACTGGGCGCCCAGCTCAAGGTCTTAATCCCATCTGCAAAGTCTCATTTTTCATGTGGGATTTCCACACGGAAGCACACTGTAAAGGGGGTGGGGAGGGAGTCAGCATTAGTTTGCCTATTATAGACAAAAGGGAAAAGCAGACTAGAAAACCAGTTCTGTAAATAAGCCATCGTAATGCTCCTTTGGAGAAGTGTATTTTTCCCCCCTTCCTCGAAAGTTGTTTTCACACACGGGTTTGAAAATGGCAGAAACATTAATTGGATTTTTGTCCAACTCTGTTTCATGATTTATTTTGTGAGTGTGGGAAGTAGGGTAATATTGGAGTGTGAAGCGTTTACTTCCTAATTTTTTAAAGGTCGAGTGGAAGAGAGAACCAAGTTACCACATGGAACCATTTAAAAAGAGAGCAAAGTGTGCAGATTGTAAACTGTCATGGCCAGACACAGATGGTGGAGAGACTATTATGATCCCAGGTGACTCAGGGAAATGCAAAATCTAATATATATATATATATATATATATATATATATATATATATATATATATATATATATATATTATTGTAATCTGTCGAAACAACTCATTTTTTGTCATTAAGTTTGCAATTAGCTTCTCTTCACATCTACATATCAACACCAAGGAGGAATCTCTGAGTTTGTGTTCTAGGCCCTTCTTGCTGTGAGCGGGCAGCAATGCCTTGCAACCCACTTTCAGACATGCACTGAAGTTCTTCACCCAGTTGAAGGATGCTCTAGAGTATTTGGTTTCTTTTCCAGAACAAAAGGTCTGACATCCAATTTTCCCTCATCAGGAAACACCAGAGCTCTTTTCCTAACGTCAGCTGGGCTCGGCGACCTTCCCCAGAGCCATTCACTGTGCATGGGTACTTCTAGATCTCCCCGTCCGTCTGCTCTGCTGTGGTGCAGGTGGGGGCAGATTTCTTTCCAAGGTGGTTTCTCTGGAAAGCCTAGTTTGGGAAACTCTCTTCGCTCCTCCCTCCCCTCCCCTCCCCTTCTTTCTCCTTCCCTCTCCTCCTTCTTCTTCCTCTTTTCTGTTTCCCTTTCAGGACGAAAGGCTAAGTATGGAACTCATCTAGTGCCAATTTCCGTGTAATGCATTATTTCGTGCTTCTCAGTATTGGAGCTGTCTGGAAGGATGGTTTTGGGGTTCCATTAGAAATATCATTCACCATCAATGGTATTCATGATTCTTTGATTACCATTGTTTATTATCTGGAGCGAACCTTGCATTATCTGATAGTATCCTTTTGATTTTTTATTAGAAAGTCCAATGAAAGTATTAATTGACATATGTCTTTGCTATTCTTTGGATTTTTATAATACTTGGGAATTCTTTTCTTCTTCTTCTTCTTCTTTTTTTCTTTTAAAGTCCGAGACTAGAACTCCAGCTTGGTAGCTGCTACCTTTGATGGCACTCTACCATGCTGCTAACCCGATATTAGTAATTCTTAAAACATAATAGAAACAAATTACTACACAGTTCTCAGTGGTTCTCTGAGCTTCGGTTGCTTCTTTTCCCGAGCGCTTGGTAAACACAGAGACTTCAGTTCCTCAACCCAAAACTTCAGGGTCAGGAGCTCCAAGGGACCCTGTTGGCATTTTTCACAAACTCTCAGTGGTCTGGGGCAGCGTTGGGAGGTGGTAGAAGAAAGCTGGCCACGTGCTTGGTTTTCTGGTAACAGCCCATCACTCCTCCCATTGTGTTTTCTTACGATATCATTTTCTCTAAGCTGGCCATTGCATTTCTATGCAACTTGGGAAAAAGCCTTTTGATGTGCAGTGTATCACCTGCATTGTTATGTTCAGAGCTTTTGGTTTCAGGTTTATTCCCCGCCCAAAGATTGAAGGATGATCTGAAATCAAATGCGTTCGTCTGAGAGTGGCGTGTCTGTCAGGCCGGGGCATCGATCTCCTTGAGCTGGAGCTCTCAGTAAATGTCTCCCCAGTGAGATTTCCAATCAGGATTCTAAAGGTTACACGAAATAGGCCTGATTCCTCGGCATTCTCTGGGGAGACCACTTAATTTATAAGCAACACGGGGGCTGGAGGAGGGGAGGAATTAATCCACGTACCAGGAATGCTTGTTTGGTAATCAGCTCCCAGTTCATACTGCCAGGTAAGGTGCTCTGTTGATCAGTGTGTGAGCTAAGTGAGCCAGAAAACGTGTTGTGCAGGGAATCTTTAAAGATGAAATGGCTGCATTTTGGAGGCTGGAAAGAACAAAATGAAACCTAGGCAGGCCCACAGGGAAGCTGGTTGGCTGCAGAGGTGCTTGGTACCTCCTGCTCTGGCTCCATTCCCTCACCAGGGGGCAGCATTGCACTTCGGTTGGAAAAAAGCTCTCTCTGGCCAGTAGCCCTTTAAAGGGAAATAGAACATCTCTGAGAGCAAAGCTAAAAACCAGAACATTAGCAAGAACCAGAAAACCAACAACACAGAGCCCAGAGCCCAAACTGCCTTTGTTATGGCCTGCCATCTTTTCTCTCGTCGGTGTAAGGAGTTTGATATTGTAGTATGAAGACTCTCAGGGGCATATTTGATCAGCCCATTAACATGCTTAGGGATGGTGGGTAATGCGGTGAGATGATTTTTTTCATTTCTCTCACTTTTTCTTTGTGTCTCCTCTCCCCGTGGTGGCTGCCTGGCTGGTGAGCACCTACCTCTCAGAACTGCTTCTTCAAAGGTGGAGACGGAGCTTGCTGCTGTGTTGCTGGGCATTTTAGCCGAGCGGAGGTGGAGAGACCTCTGAGAGAAAGCTTTCTCACACTCCCTCTTGAGATGAAACCAGGCTCTTGATTTTCATCGCTTGGGTCAGTCCCTGGGCCCAGGGTAGTTGTTTTTGTGCACACACACACACACATACACACACACACACACACACACACACACGCCTGTAGGAGCCAAGCCATGTTTTTACGGGAAATGGCACAGAAAAAATATATGCTAAGATTATGCATCTTAAAAACAAGCCCATATCATTAGTAGGTAAAGTATGGGCAAGTTAAACACAAATCCAGCCACTGATTTTAGAACGTAGGTTCCTCATGGGCACCAGTGGCTCACTCCTGTAATCCTAGCTACTCGGTAGGCTGAGATGCCAGTGTCTGGGTTCAAAACCAGACAGATAAGTCTGAGAGAGATTTCTAATCTCCAACTAGCCAGCAAAAGGTTGGAAGTAGAGTGGTGGCTCAAGTGATAGAGCACTAGCCTTGAGTGAAAATAAGCTAAGCCAAGCAAGGGCAGAGGCTGTCTGTTCGGGCATCAGTCTTAGAAAAGAACAACAACAACAAATCCCAGTATGTGGAATGTAGTTTCCATCAGTAGAGGAACCTCATCCCATTGTTTACAGGCAAACATTTGAGGCATGTCCCTGCAAAGCGCCCTCGCATAGAGGCCCTCAGCAAAGACTGCTGAGCGGACGGACGAATGAGCTTGAGCAAGGCGCTGCCCACCTTGGCTTCGTGTTCGGGCCATGATTGATGTGAGGCACGCAAGACCAGGTACATTCTCTTGGCTTCTTTCCTTGTCTTAGTCATTATTATTATTTTTTCTTCTCAGCTTGTGTAATCCCAATGACTAAGAGTTTCAGAAAGGAAAGTTCCAAACCACCCAACAGATCTGTTGCTCTGATGCTTGCACATCCATTCACAGGTAGTTTTGTTGTGAATTCTGTCATTTTCTGGGGGACTTTCATAATAACTGGATTTGAAGTTGCCTTTCCCTTCCTGCCCTTCCACAGGGAACTCCCTCCCTCCCCCCCAATTTTGCTTCCTTCTTCTTTTTTCTTTCTTTGCAAGAAACAGGCAGGCTGGGAAACTTGACTTTGAAGAGGAGCAGAATCATGAGCAGGGCAGGGAGTAACAGGCATTGGAAGATTAATTACCCTTGTTGGAATCTAGCTTGACTGGGCAAGGTGAGACAGTTCAGTTGTGCAACCTTGTTGGTGCTGTTGGCATCCCGGGTCTTGAGTGCCAGCACGCCCTCCCTTGCTGTTTAATTTGTCGGAGGAATCACTCTTTCACTGGAGGTTCACAGGTGAACCCTCAGCAGAGGGAGAGGAGCCATCCATCTGGGAAGGAGATGCTTGCTGCTCTGCATTGTTTCAAGTGTGTGTGTGTGTGTGTGTGCGCGCGCTCTGTCTTCAGTGCTCACGTTCTGGAAGCTGGCTGCCCAGCTTCTGCACCTTTCTGTCCCTGTTAGACTGCTTCCCTCTAGGTATGGTGCATGTTCTTTTTCTCACACAGATTTTTAGGGACCTTCATGGCTGCCTGTTAAAGCTGCACGTCCGAGCACATGATGAGACTGGAAGGTACTACTGCAACAGGTCCTTCTGTGGTCACAGAGATGTTCTACGCATGTCCTGTGCACATGGTGGGCAGGGTCGCTGTGTGGCTATTTGCACCTGAACGGTGGCCGGTGCAATGAAGGAACCAAAGCTTCCATGTAAAGTATAAAGGTTACCCACGGCCCGGGCATGGATTCCGTGGGTCGGTGGAAGACCAGGCTGCCGGGGAGGTGGGATGTGATCCCCGAGCCCTGGTCTGAGTTCAGAGGGGCTGGTCAGCAGCACAGCCCCAGCCTTGGGCAGGGTTTCCATCATGACTCACCACGCCCGCTCCTCCCTGGGCATCGAGGCCGGGTCTCTCCTCGTGAGCACTAAAGAAAGGACAGAATGGGGTTTTTCATGTTCTGCTCTGGTTCCTTGTGTGTTGCCATGATGAAAGGTGGTCTAGAGCCCGGTGAAAAGTCCATCTTTCACAGCAGAATGGGTTGGTGAGGGCCACGCTGGCCAGGCACGTGGGTGCTGGGCGGGATCTGTAGGGACTTCTGGCGTGGAGAGGCCCTCAACGTAACGTCTGCTAGCCTGGCAGCCAATGCTCTGCTCCGCGGAGGAGTTCAAACCTGTTCAGAGACTCGGCACACACACAGGACCAGTTGATGGTGTGTCTATCGAAATGAGCCTTTTAAAGGAACGTCCTTATGCAGCAAGTACTGTGGCCTATAGACACAACAAGAAAGGGCTAAGACATAAAGTGTCACAGGAAGAATGAAAGAAAACAAGTGAGCTCCTGCAGGTCTGCCCATCCTTCAGACGGAGGGATGGAGTCATAATGAATGGCTCCCCCCAGCAGCCACCCTACCCAGGGGCCGATCAGCTTTCCCTGGATGTCACCACCCCCTTTGTCCTCGGCCCTGTGCACTCCGTGCCCTAGTTGCTAAAATTACACAACGGTGAGGAGAAAAGACGGAGCCGTGAAAACCTTCTCTTGGCTCCCGTGGTTTACACTTGCTAGTTAATTTGAGCTGTGCTGCCGGGCTCGTGGAGTGACAGGAACAGCAGCCAGTCTGTGGTGGTACAAGCAAGCCTATCTGGCCTGGTTGCTAACACCCTTGAAAGATGTCTGCAGGAAAGCTGCTCAGGGAGTGTTCTTTAAATGAAGCTGGGTTTGTAAAGAGACCTTTGGCTGCGTGACTTGGAGCTGAATCCTTTGGTGGAGTGGAAGTTGAGAGGAGCAGCCAGAGCCCAGAGCCCCGCGTGGGTATGGAACCATGAGCTGGGGCACAGCGGGCAAAGGCATCGGGGTCTGGAGGGAAAGAAAAACAAATCAGAACCGAAGGAAGCGTCTGGAGACAAAGGGCAGCTAGGTGGTCTGGGGAAGCTGGGACCTAGGGAAAGAAGAATGAAGGGGGAACAAGAGACAAGAAGGTTCCACGGCAGGAAAAGAGCAGCTACTGTGTCCCCTGCTTTCTCTCTGCCAAGGGACGTGTCCAAAACCAAACGATTTCAGCAGATGACCAGGCAGTAGCAGATCACTCGACAAAATTATGCTCTTCCTTTGTGTTGAGCCGTGATTTCATGAATAAAGACAGAGCAACCAACCAATCCTACTTGTACATGCCCCTCTCTCTAGATAGGAAGACTTTTGCAGACACTGCAATACAGTCATCTTCAAATGTCTTGGAGAAGCATTTAATAGCAATGAGAAGATATGTTCTCCTTAGGACCAGCCTGGATTCAAGGGCAGCCCTCTTCCCTGCTTGTCTGCAGAGGAAGGGAACCAGATCAATCCACAGTTGCAAGGACTGCTCTCTACCGCAGGGCCTCTCACTGGAATGGGCTCTAGAACCTTCTGGGAAAGGTCCTTCAGAGTAAAGTAGCCTAGGCCCCAGCAGCCAGAGATTTGGATTCCAGCTGAAGTCAGTGTCTCTAAAAGAAACCCAGGCTGGGAAAATTTGGAAGATGTGAATATTTGGGGGGCTTAGAGGAAGCAGCCATTGAACTTAGGCTAGTTAAAACCTCTGCCGAAACCGACTTTACGGAATAACTGTCATTAACTTGATTGGAAATGAAAGACAAAGGAAATGCGATTTCTTTTCTCACTTCATATGTTACTAGTTAGTAACATCTTCCTTTAAAACAAGAAGCATGTCTGATAGGTTAGGCTCCAAACTTCAGTTTTGTCTGTCGGTGAAACAGGAGTAAGTGTTGCTCTTCCGAGAGTTGTACTTCTTAAATGAGAGATGCTTTGCAGAGTAAGTGTTGGGTGCATGTGGCCAGATGTTGGGGTGTCTCTCTTCTTGCTAGCAGAGCATTGTTTCCATGCCTTGTATTCTTAGACACAAGCCTTCCCACCAGCTGTTACTCTGGTGACATGGCTGTTGGTGTTTGTACGCTGTGGCGGCTTTTCATGACTTCGTGGCTTGTTCTTGTGGGTGTTGTTTGTAAGCATAACCCTGGGCATGCTACGTTTCTGTGCTGAGGTTGCCTTGCTGCTGGTCAACCTAGTAGTTATCTATAGAGTGTTCTGACTGCTTTACTTTTGGAATGGAATTGATACCACGATTCCAAAGATTGACATGGCAAAGTTGCCACTGAACATTGTCCTTGCTCCTTCCTGGGGAGCATACAAGATGGAAAGTCTAACATCTCGTGGGAATTCCAGTGTGGGACACCTACTGACAGGCGATCATGCCTCTAATGAGGGAAGAAGAATTTAATTCAACAAAACCCCTGTTGGAATTGACAGTACAAGTGCACACAGGTCCCTGGTGAGTAATTCCATATTGGTTGACGCACGCCATAACCACATGTGGATGGTGGTGCCCAGGCACCACACTGGCTTTCTCCAGCTGTCAAGCAGCAGGTGGCAGCATGGAAGTTGTGGGCCTGGTCATGGGAAGGTGTCATAAAATTTACATTTTTTTGTCTCATTTTGTGTGTGTGAGGAATCCTGTGATTCCCATCTATTGCTGGGTGATTATTTTGGTAGTTGTTATTGTTCGGGAGGTTCAAGGAAAAGGATCTTTAATCAGCTTTGGTTTTTCCTGAGGCTTTGATCATACCACGAAGAATGCATTTTTTTTTATGAATGTCTGGAGATTTATTTCCTTCTAGCAATTGGATTTGAAAATCTTTGCCCTGGACTTGTTTGTGAATTGCTGCTTGTTTGGGTAAATTTAAATTTCAGCTAACAATAGAGTTCTTCTTCTTTTTTTTTTTTTGACAGAGATTATTAACAAGAAGAAATAAGCCATATGGTTTCTTGAGGGAAATCTCAGGCATAGTTATATCACAGAGGCAACAATTCCTTATAAAAACAGTGGCTCTTCTTCTCTTGTTTTGCTACAGTGCTCTAGGGGAGAGAATGTGTTTGTTCTTTCCTCTCAAAAGAGACAGGGAATAAACTTAAACCTGCCCTTACAAAAGTTACACGTAGCATTGAATGCTCTCTCTGTTTTCCGATCTTGGCTTCAGAATTGACCACATGTTTGGCTGTTTCAGGGACTATTTCTACCCCCAAAGCAAGGAACTCAGGTTGACCGGTGCTTTGTCATCTGTGAGCTTCATGCTGTAAGCGTCAGGGTGTCTCCTACATTGTCACCTTGAGCCTGGGTGCCTCTTTGCTTCGTGTCCTCTGTGGATAGGAACATGACATCTTGCAAACAAATGTCATAATTACTTTTCAAATATATTCAGATTCTGTAGAATTAAGTATGCTGCAAGTTCATAGTCATTTTTGTGGGAAGGATTATAGATTCTGCAAATAGATGGGTACTGAAAGAGCAGCTCGTATCACGCGAAGGGTATGGTGAGACATTTTTGACACTAGAAAAGTGATTGTGCTTACATTTCTAATATTAGGAATCCTTGAGGGTTTTAAGCCTCTCCTTACATGGTGGTCCTGTTGGTTCTCATGGGGACGCTGTGTCTGCGTCTCTTCTGACAGGGAGGTGACCCGTTTTGCAGCGGCTCCCGGGCTGGCGTGGTCAGGGGTGCGTGTTTTGGAGCACACAGGGCCAGAGCTGCAAGGTGCTGGGCGCATCTGTATTTGTTCTGACTCCTGGGAAAGACACACTTGAACCTTTGTCCTGTTTCTGTAGAGGGAGAGCGCCGTGCGCCTGCTTCTTAGCGTCTCAGGATCACTTTCTTTCAGCCTCATTTTTTCCCACTCATTCGTTCTGTGCTGTTTTCTTGGTTATGATGGCTCTACCTTCGCAAACCCAGGCTCAGAATTTTGCTAAAAGGAACCCAGCATCGCTAAGCCAAAGCCATTGTGAAGGAAGGGAGGAGGAAAGCTCCCATTTCTGGAGTGATAGCATTTATTCCTCAGAGATGCCATGAATCTCACTGTTACCAGTGAGATTCTCCAGCTGGTGTCTGGAGAGGGGGATGCAATACACAAACCTAGCCATCAACCCCTGGTCTCTGGAAGTTTCTAAGAACTCTTCTTGATTCCCTCCCTCCTCCTTCCCTCCTTTAGTCTGATCTCCACAATGATTCAATACCTCCAGCTGCATTGGATTGTGGGATGGATTTGCATTTGCTGTAGACATAAGAACTGTATTTTGCACACAAGATCTCCCTTTCATTGTTAAATAGATGCCAGATTGTTACCTTTGAGGTTTTTTTTTTCCATGCTTGGGGAAATCTGAACTTAGAATCTGGTATTTTGGGGTTTCTATCTCCCAAACCTACTGATTTTAGCAGTTCTAAATATTTAGGAAGTCAAATTACTTCCTTCATATACTTAAAGTGCCCATTTGAACCATTGAAACATTTCAAATATAGACTCTTAAACAACAATGAGCCTTCCTTCCTTCCTTCTTTCCTTCCCTCCTTCCTTCCCTCCCTCCCTGCCACCTACCTACGTTCTTTTCTTTTTTCTTTTCCTTTCCTTTCTTTTCTCTTCTCTTTTTTCTTTCCCTCTCTCTTTCTTTCCCTCTTTCTCTCTCTCTCTTTTCTTCTTTCTTTCTTTCCTGGTTCTGAGGCTTGAACTCAGGGCCTGGACACTGTCCCTGAGCTTTTCTGCTCAAGGGTAGCACTTTACCACTTGAGCCAAAGCTTCGCATTCAGCTTTCTTGGGGTTGCTTAATTGGAAATAAGAGTCTCATAGACTTCCCTTCCCGGGCTGGCTTTGACCTGTGATGCTCAGATCTCAGCCTCCTGAGCAGCTAGGATTACAGGCGTGAGCCACAGACACCAGGCTAATAATGAGTCTTTTGCTAATAAGGCCCATCTGCCTTGTTATGTTAGTGTCCCAAATAATTGGGGTATTTGGATGCACCTACCTGTGTGCCTCTATGGAGTTCTGAGATTTTTCTCACTCTCTCTTCTTTTTCTTTTTTCTCACTCTCTGTATTGAAAACAGTACGCACATATTCATTGTGAAACCTTGCTGTCTGCTGTTTCCCATTTTTTTCTTTTCTTATAATCATTTAAAAATGATCTGTAAGTTGTTGTACAAAGGGGTTTCCATCGCCATTTCTCTTGTGATCCATCTCCTGTTTCATCATTAACTGTAATCTTCCTTCTGCTTGTCGTGTCTTGGAGCCATGAGCTGTAACGGGCCACTCACAGTTCTGACCTCTGCTGCCTCTCACATTCTTTTGTAGAAACACTTAAAATAGTAAATAGCAGAACTGAGAATTCCCCTTGGTGGGGCTCTGTAGCCTGCCTCTTCCTACATGCCCTCAGGCCTACTCGCTGGCAATTCAGGCACGTGGGGGGGGGTTGTGTGCCCCTTGCCAAGCCCCTGGGCACACTGCCGTGAAACACGTGGCTTTCTTTTTGAGCGTGGGGCACACCTGGGCTTTCCAGCACGCATGGAGCTTTCCTGTGACCTCCACTTCTCAGCCACCATGGAGAAGGGCAAAACTTTTGTGCTTCATAGCACAAAACCCAACAATTTCTAAAGACAAGCTGTACGCCAAAGAGAACAGGAATGATGTAGAGGTCAGAGTTTGGAAAGAAAATATCTTCTGGATTTCTTTGTAAGAGTCAGCAAAGGCTCTAGGGCTGAAAGCCTGGCTCTAAATACACACTCAGAAAGAGAGAGGCACTGATCTCAGGCTCCGGAATGTGGTGGGCATGGCCACTCACAGCTCTGCTTTCCTTCTCAGATGCTTGGTCCTTCTGTGCTGTGGGAGGGGCTAAGGTTAGCATGCCCTCCATCCCAGGTCCTCAGCCCCTCCCCTGAAGCCAGTGGACCTGGCCAAGCCTAACTGCAGCTGGCCTTCATCCCTGGCTGTTCCTCCTACTCCACTTCCCTGAGCCTCATTATCCCTAGCTCCCAACTGCATCAGCAGAATGCTGCCTAACTGTAACTGCTGTGATGTGCTATCTTTAGTGGTCAGCTGTGCATCCCGCCTCTAGTCCCCTGACTATAAAAATGCCCCTCAACAAAAGACCAGGCACCATTTCACCATCTCCAGTGGGGAAGGTAACCTTGTCAGCCCCTGCTGACAACAAACTCCTTTTGCTGTATGTGACTGTGTCCGTGTGGTCTTCTGGGATGGTTGCTTTCGGCTTTGGTCTTTTCTTCAGAATTTCTGGGTTGCACGGGCTGGCAGAAAGTGGGTTTTTGGCCTCTCAGGACCCATCTAGTGTTTCAGGGAAGGGAAATCAAGAGCAAATGGGGCACGGGCCTCATAGAAAAAGAAGTGGCTTCAGCCCCACTGATGAAGCTGGCTGGGGGCTCTGGGCTGGAGAGGGAAGCATGGCAGCAGTTGGCTTACACTAAGCAGCCAGTTGTTTTCTCTGTTAGCACCAAGGTCAGAACCTGGGCATGTTGCTCAGGGATCCTGGCCTACGTGCACTCAGCCTCTTCTTCAGCTCAAGGCCTTGTCCGAAGAAAGCACCAATTGGACAGAAGAGCAAGATGTGACTGTGGGAAGGAACAGAATCTTGAGACCATGTTGAAAGTGACCATTCCTGTTCACTTAGCACGTATTTTAGAGTGTGTTCCATGGGCCTGGAACCTGCTAATGTTACAAACGTTACCCAAATGGACTAAAAGCAGCAGCCTCGAGGGACCTTGTGTTTGGTTAGCCAGATAAATTGGTGCATGCTTTTACTTGTAAACTGCAGGAGATTCAGATACCCTGAGGATTCTGTGAGGATGTACCTGTGCCTACCAGTACCACAGCCTCCTTGGGTTGCTGTGCTTTGGCAGGGCCCTCTACCTCTTCCCTGCACCCACTCTTGCTGCTCTGGCTCCCTGTGCTCTGGTCTGCCCCAATGCTTTTCACCTCTCTTCTTCTACTGTTGCCTGAGCTGCTACCATGAGTTAGAAGTGAGCGGATCCCATTGGCATTGTAGAATTGGCTTTGAGAAAATTGTAGGGCAGACATGGAAGGCATAAGTGAACACTGCTCATTATTGCTTTAGCAGGATAAAGCTCTAGTTTTGCCATTGTGCTGGTGCAGCACACCCTTTTCTCACCCCAGTTTCCCTGTCCCCAGCTCCGGCTCCTCCCTGGAGGAGTGGGAGAACTTCCCTTCCAGCTGTGTGTTGGCTCCTTAGAGATTCTCTGGGCTACCCCCCTGGGCTTGGTTTTAACACTGACTCTCCATGGTTTTAGTCTTTCTTTTCATATCAGGCTTTGGGCATTTTCTTTTCAGATTAAAAGTATAGTACAGTGTTTTCTCAACTAAAAAAAAAAAGAAAGGAAGAAAGGAACAATTTTCCCTCCCGAAGAGAAGTTCTTTTACACAACCTCGAATGTAGAAATAGCCGTGGGCAGCTTTCAGAGGAGCACTGTGCTTCGTAATTAAGATGACAGGGCCCCTGCTTGCAGTCTGAACATCCTGGAAGAGACCATGAGCAAGCCAGCTCTGCAGCAGCGCAGGCAAAGTGACACTATGGAGGTGTGCGTGGGTGGCCCGGACCACACAGGAGGGAGTACTCAATTCCTCCCCCCTGCCTGTCCTCCGGGATGGTTCTGTAGATTTACTTGAGTGAGGAATTTCTCAGAGAGATAATGGGGAGACAGCATTCCAAGCAGCTAGAACAGTATGTGAAAATCACAGAGGCATGAAACGGCTGACAGCTTGGAGGAACAGCAAGTTTTGGGATGACAGAGAGGATGGAGAGAAAGGCCAGGACCACATCACAGGTCTTGGGAGGCAGCCTTGGTCTCGAGCTGAGCTACAGTGCAGAGGATGGACCTGAGGGAGGCGACGCGGAATGGGTGTGGGCGGCTGGCGTGCAGTCAGGTGAATCCGGAGATGAATCCCTGAACTGTGGCAGGGCCCGTAGGCACAGGGCAGAGGGCTGGAAGTCAGATACGTGGCAAACCAAGGTGGGAGAGGCAGGCGGACCACTGAGCTCCCTCTGCTCACAGGGCCCAGGGAAATCTGCCTTCAGCATCTAGCAGTCACCAATGAAGTGAATGCTAGTTGAATGAATGAAGGAATGGTAGAGCTGGACATGGGTGTGCAAAGATGTGTGTGATGTCTCGCATGTAAATCTGGTGGAAGAGCCCACCTTGCACCTGCAGGTACAATGTGAGTCTGTGCATGGCACCACTTTTACACCATTTTCATGGGAAAACTTGGGGATGGCTCAGTAAAGAGGCAGGCTTTACACAGATGTGGTCAGGTACGGGGAATTTCCCAGGGACGATGCAGTGCCTGGGGACAGGACGGGGCCACTGCCTCAGGAGACAGGCACCAATGGCTCCGGAAAGCACAGGGAGAGAGTGGCATGGAGGGGTCTCTGTTGACAGGACCACGGCCTTCAGTGGTGGATGTGGTCACCTGGAGAGGGTAGAGGGAAATTGCACCTGCCCTTGCCCTCCTTCCTACCTCCAGTCGTCTAGCGGGCCTCTCGGAGTGGTCAAACTCCAGCAGAAGCTGCAGGAGCCTGTGGCTCTCCCAGACACAGAGCAGGCTTTGCTGGTCACGTTTGTCCCTCTGCCTTTTCTACTCAAGGTCAAAATGCCTGTGGAGGCAAATAAACTCCTCCGAGGCTGGGAGCCTGCCTTCCTCTTCTATGTTAGTGATGGCCTCTAAGTCACCCCGGCTTCAAATTAGGTTTCCCTGCTTTTCATCCAGGCAGCTCATTTTGTGGTTGCTCCAGCAGCCGGGTGGCCATTTGGTCCATAGCGGCTGGGAGTGAATTCTCCTCCGTGCTGTATTCAGACAGTACTGGAGCACAGGCATCTCTCATGGATTTCAGAGTTGGTCTGCAGATGCCAAGTCTCAGATACAACGAAGGACATTCTTTGTGCTATAAGTGCACACAAGTGATGCGGCGGTCACCTTGAGTATGAGGGAAATGACACTTGCAGGGTGCCTGTCCTAAAGTGGGGGACATTTCAAGACCAGAGCTCTCGAATCGTGAAATGTGGGTCCACCTCAGTCATCATCAACGCGCGACACGAGACTGTTACCAGACAACCTTGATAACACTTCCCACCCCTGTGCACTGTTTCTGTTAAGATAGAGAATTTTTTTTTTGCCAAGCTTTGAAAAATTAAACTAATGTAAAACCTCTGTGGGGAATTGTTGCCATAGCTGGATGGAATGCACCGACTATTGAATAACATCGCTTCATGGGGCGGCCAAGCGTAGAACATGGGGTCCCACTGAAGCTGTGGAAAAACCTGAATAGACAGAGCACAGAGAGGCTCAGGAGGAATTTGACTAGGCTAATACTATTTCATGGGTATATAAACCTGTAATTTAGCCTCTGGATTTCTGCCCTCTCTGCCCTTTTCTCCTTGCTTTTCTCATGTGTTTTCCAGCAAGGAAAATAAGGCTGTCATAAACCTTCCACCTCGGTTGATGGATTCATTGCCAGCTGACCAGGCTTTTATTACAAACTACAATTAGGAGTCAACAGGGCTCAGTGTAGTAGGAGATTCTGTGTAGTTGAGCCAGAAGCTAACAGGGTTGTGAGTAGTCCTCTCTCTCTTGCTAATCCTGAGCCTTGAACTCAGCACCTGGGTGTATCCCTAGGCTCCTTTTGCTCTAGGGTAGAACTCTAATATTTGTGCTATAGTGCCCCTTCTAGCTTTCTCTGTGATTATTTGGAGAGAAGAGTCTCACAGACTCTCCTGCTTGGCTGGGGTTTGAACCATGATCCTCAGATCCCAGCCTCCTCTATGGCTGGGATTACAGGTGTGAGCCGCTGGCACCTGGCTGTGGGCAGTCTCTTAATACTCAGGGGTCCCCTTTCCTGGAATTTTATGTTTACAAATGTAGCCAACCAGAGGTTCTAGCTTTGGTCTTTTCTAACTTAGCTAAAGCTAAGTTGAATTTTTGTCCAAAATTTCAGTCTTTGGAAAAGTCCTATCTTTGTGGTTTTAGTAGCCTTAACTATCTGATTCTGCACATAAACATATTTTTAAGGCAACATGGCATTTTGTTAACTTATATTCTTTTTTCTTTTGGGCCAGCATTGGGTCTTGAACTGAGGACCTGGGTGCTGTCCCTTAGCTTTTTTGCTCAAGGATAGCTTTCTACCACTTGAGCTGCTAATATACTGCTGGCTTTTTGGTGGTTAACTAGACATAAGAATCTTTTTGGACTTTTTTTTCTGGACTGGCTTCATACTGCAATCTTTAGATCTCAGCCTCCTGAGTAGCATGGGTTATAGGTGGGAGCTACTACATTCATGTTCTTACCCATTGTCAAACATGGACTCCTTATGAGTCACCTTCCCCGTGGTTTCCTGAGCACCTCTGTGATGTGGCTCACGTGTGCTGGACTCCCCAGTGTGTGCTCCTGCTTTGGCTGAACATTCCTGCATCTGCCAAGCACTGGGACTTATGTTACAGCAGCTGATGTGCCCAGAGCACTGTGGTATCACTGTGTCCCGTGTTCTCTGAGATGTCAGTGTACCCGGCTATGCTATTTTAGGTGAAAGAATAAGGATAATGTCATCTCTATTAGCCAAGTACCAAGGCAGCATTTCTTTATTAAACTGAAAATGTGAAAAATGTAATTCTTTCAGATGTAAATTGAAATCATTTTTTCTTCCCCAAGGAAGAAGAATTTGCAGGGTTAGAGAGGCATCTGTGCTTTTGCTCTGGTCGGTGGTTGTGCCTGTGACCCCTGGGTTGGGTGAGGATCTCCTCCGTCTCTCACATAGGATTGGGCTCTGGGCCAGCTTGCCTCACCAGGCTGTGAGATGCTCTGCTCTGAGGTCTGATGGTGGCCAGTCTTCAGGTATTAGCTGGGGTCTCCTCATTGGAGTTGAAAATCACTGCTTTGCCATCTCCCCGAGCTCAGCTGTAGGTTGACACAGTGGTAGGGAATGGGAAGGATGAGACTAGAAGGATCCCGTGATAGGCTGAATGTCGCCCCTCGGCCCCAAGTTCCTGAACTGAGATCACAATTCTCACCACATGCGGAGGCGGGGTCTATGTAGAGGTAACAAATCTAAGCCCCGGGGTAACAAATCTGAGCAGGAGAGGAACAAGGAGGTCCGCACAGAGGGAGGATGTGCAGAGATCCAGGGAGAAGAGGCCGATTTCCAGGCTGAGGTGTGAGTCCCAGGACCTCACAGCCCGCAGGAGAAACCAACCCTGCTGATACCTTGGCCTCGGATGTTCAGCCTCTAGAACTAGGAGACAGTCCATTTCAATTCTTCAAATTGCTTCAGCCGTGGCTCTTTGCTCCACCAGCTCTAGGAAACACTAGTAAAATGAACACCCCAGGAATGTTTTCACACCTGCTGAAGGGAGGCCGAGTCCTGAGAGCCTGGCTGTGTTTGGAAGGGTGGGGCGATGCCCCCTGATCACCACTGAGGTCTGAAAATGCTGGCTAGTGGACTGGAGAAGGGCTGGGGCTGGGGTGGCCGGCTGAGACAGCGGGTGGCGCTTCAGCAGGGAGGCGGGGCCTACGACAGGGGAAGGAGCTCAGGTACAAGATGGCTGTGACCCTGAATGAGAAGGATGACTGGGCTCTGGTTTGAGGACTCGGAGCGTGAGGCTGTGTACCTGTACCGAGGCAGAGAGCCAGCCTGGGTCCCACGGTAAAGTGGGGAGGGGCTGACAAGGGAAGGAAAGTCACGCCAAGCCTCTAGAACCTGATCATAATGAAGAATGAGAGACCAAGGTCATTTCTGATCAGAAACACGCGTATTTCTAACTTCAGTGTCACTAAATCATCCCTGGCTGGGGACATATGGAATTCTAGTGTCTAAAGCAAGCCGCGACCTATAAGAAATAATGTCAGATGGCTCCAGCAGTCAGGCATAGTGGTCCAGGGAGACAGGTAGGTCATTACACTGACAATGCAATTCTGCTGAATGAACAAGACGGTGCCGCTTCCGCTGAAGCCATTGGCTTGGTACGCTTATTAATTTCCAACGTGCCATTCTGGGATCTTTCCCAGAAATGTCATGCCTGACTCCTGGGAGGAATTTTTCCAAGCAGGTGTCACTGCTTTGCTGCTTAGAGAGGGTGTCTCTGAAGGCAGCAGGAGTTACGTGTCATGTTCCAGGTATCCTAGGCAGAAGCAAAACTGCCCAGCAGAGGAGTGAGGGGAGAACATGGAACTGGAGTTTCAATTTAGTCATGCCTGGGAATTCAAGACATCTTACACAATTGCTTCACTGGTTCCTGGACATAACCAGTTCTACTGCCAGAAGACGCAGCCTCAGCTTTGCTGGGCCTAATAGTCTAGAACACCACCTTTCAAACATCTTGGTGTTTTAAAGTCTTTTGTCCAAATGGATTCTTAGGGAGAATGAAGAACAGGTACAGGGGAAGGTTCACATCTGGATATCCAGTAGTAAATAGTCTGCTTTGTGAGATGCTATAACAAATGCCTGAAATAAATCAGCTTAAAAGGAAAGCTTTGTTTCGGCTCACCATTTTGAAGATTTTAGTTCATGGTTCTCATTACTTTTAGGCCTGTGGTGAGGCAGTAGGCCGCGGGTAGAGAAAGCTGCTCACCTTAGAGCATTGGGGGCAAAAAGCAAGGGAGAAGGGGGTGGGACCTATAATCCCCATTCATGGGCATGCCCCCAAGAGCCTAACTTCCTTCCTCTAGGCCCAGCCTCCTACAATGACAGGCTGAGGACAGCTGTTTAACACTGGGCCTTCTAGGGTGTTTGAGATCCAACTACAGGAAGTAGCTTGTTCTATTCATTGGAGAAATTGCAACGTTATGAGCATGGAAAAATCTAGGAAATTTTAAAGTCTGCTCAGATCACGGGGCTGGCTCATGGACCCGGGCCATAAAAAATGGTTGAGCTGGGTACCAGGGCTCATGTCGATCATTCTGACTGCCCAGGAGGCTGAGATCTAAGGATAGCAGTTCAAAGCCAGCTCAGGCAGAGAAGTCCAGGAGGCGCTTGCCTTGATTTGCTTCTTTGGGACTAAGGTTGGCACTACCCTGCACAACTTGTGCTGGACGGAGGAGTCTCTCTCTGGGTCCCTGGTGTGACCGTGTGGTACAGGCAGGACGGCCTCCCCATGTCCTGCAGGCCAGGCCGAGGGCTTGGACAAGAGTCTGATCATGGAAGGATGCTAATATTAATGCAGCCGCACAATGAGTAATGCCCCATCCAGGACCATGTACACTGCATAGGCTAGGTGTGTCGGGTAGCCATATCAGCTAGGTTTAGATAAATATATGCTATGAGGCTCACACAATAACATCTCCAGTGATACACATCTCAGAACACGTCCTGTCATTAAGTGAGGCCAGACTATACAAACCTGATGAGGGCACAGCTGATCAGTAGGCACGCTGATGTCTAGGGAGAGGGAAAAGGCTTTCTCTTGGTCCAGCCAAATATGTACCCAGAGACCTTCCTGCCCCGTGGCCTTAGCACAGATGAATTCTGGATGTGGAGATATGTCACGTAGTTGAGGAGGTCCATTAACAGGTTGTGATTTTATTTATAAAATTAGTAATAATAAAATTATTTATAAAATTAATAAAAATTAATAACCACATAGTTTTTATTTATAAAACTATGTGTTTATTAATTTTTTAGCCCAGACTTCAGCCATGATGAAGTCTTGAATTAGGATTGGTTTGCACGATTTCTTTTTGCCACATTGCTGTATGAAATATGGTAGGGCACTTTCTGCTCTTCATTTTAATTAATCTTTTAATTCTGTTTATCTGCTAGAGAGCAGAGAATCTCAATTGCTTTACAAAGAAGGCAACATTAAACCCAGAGTAGGTCAGAAGAGTGGGAGATAACGGACTGCTTCCCTCTGAATGGGCTCCTTTAGAATTTTTAAGTCCTGCAACTTCCCGTCCTCAGCTGTATTTGGAAGATCAGTGGTGGCGACTGGTGAAGGTCCGGTCAGTCCTCTACTGTCTGGGATAAGGGGCGTTCAGGGAGGACAGTCAGCATCCTCCTCCAGCCCCCAGGGCTAATCCCACCCTCCACCCAGAGCAGGAAGCAAGGTGACATTGTCCCATTTCCCAGGTGGGCTTGTTTTCTGAGCCAGGACAGATGGGTCAAGGAGGAGCACCGTGCACATGAAGCGCCTGATGGTTGGGTGTGTGTCTACATTGCCCCAGACATGACTATTCGATCTCTGACTGGAGCCACCAGGCCTGGTGTGGCCTGTTCTCCTGTGGCTCTTAGCTCTCCCCTGCAGAGAAGCCGTTCCAGTCCTAGCAAGAGTTCCCTAGGGGCCCTGCCAGGTGGCCTCTCTGCAGAATGGATTCCTGTGCAAATGCCATCTGCTCCTTGGTATTCTGGAGGCTGTGAGCCAGAGGCCTTGGGAGTTTGGAGCTTCTGTGGAATCTGAAGAATCAATCTACCTTCTCCTTGGTGCCTGCTGAGCAACCTCTTGGCGGCTCCATTCTGTGGTAGAAAAGATACACGGAAAGCCCACTATTCAGCCGGCTATTGTGACGGCAGTTCCTTTTGAGCCTCTTGGCAAGGACCTGCTTGCTTTAGAACTGTACATCATATCGGCTCCATTGAGAGCCATTATTTATCTGACAGGATATTTATAAAAGCTAGCATTAGCTTGCAGCTCCTAGTCAATATGCTCCTCTCTGGCTGACACACATCACACCAACAGACTTGAAATATTTAAATACAATAGTCCCTTTAAGAAATCATTAATTTTTCTATCACTGCTGGAAGTGATAATTTGCTGGAAATGGATTTCCTTGAAATAGCTGAGCTGACTGCAGTGGATACTTTAAAGTGCCAGGACTTCAGAGAAGTCAGTATAGGACTCAGTGAGGGTTCTGGGCCGGCTTGGACCCTCCGTGGGGGTCCATGGGGTGGGGCGAGGGCACACAGCAGCTCCTCGCTCACCCCAGCCCCCGCCCACCCACTTCAGGCAGGAGGGAGTCTATCAAGGAGAGGACATGAAACAGAGAACCAACCACAACCACCTCATTACTGGCCTGGTCCCTGGGTCTCGGTCCCCGCCTGCACGCCTGCCTCCTGCTTCTCTTCTCCCTGGCTCTCCTTTGCCCTCCTCTCTCTTTTATCCCCCTCTCCATTTTTCTCTGCCTCTTCCTTTGGCTTCCACTTTTGCTCTTTGATCTTCTCCTTCCCTTATTCACATTCCCCGCAGTGTGTGGCTGTGCTGAAATGGAGGACAGTCTTAAGTGTCTCCCTCAGGGTCTCTGCTCCTGGGGGGAGGGGTGGTCAGGACAGGGCATGCTCATCTGGCTGCTGGCCCAGCCCCTCTCCAGCATCCCTCATCCATACGAAGGCAGGACGTTTCTGGGACCCTCTGTGTGGGACAGGGAACCAAGCTGTGAGCCGTTCTGGAGGCAGGAAGGACAAATCTGTGGGGAATGCGCTGTCCCACGTGAACGAACCTGCGGTGTTTCCTGACCAGAGGACTGAGGTCTGCGCAGGGGTGATGCCAGGCTGGAAGGAAAATCTTTATGAAGCAGCATGCTTGCCTTTCTGTGCCAGGAAATGTCCACCTGCTCCAAAGCTGTGAGACACAGACACATTTTCTTGTGTGTTTCTGAATGACAAAGGTGATCAAACCAGAGGCAAGCAGAAGGCAAGGGGAGGTGGAGAGCTATGCCGCCATATTGGGCTTCGCCTTGGCACTTCCCTGACACTCACACGTGTGGCTGAGAGGGAGATGCGAGGCTCAGAGGGAAGGGTGGTGATGGGTTCCCTGTTGGCCACACCCATGCCCAGGAGCCTGAGCGCCTGTCCTCATTCCCCGTCCCATTGTTCTCTTCTCTCTTCTGACCTGTGTCAGCTTAGAGTTCCAATGAAGCATTATCAGTGGGATTGTTGTATGTGTGAGAGAGAAAGATGAGATGGGGGGAGGGAAGGAGGGAGAGAGGACAAGAGAAACTGGCAGGCAGGCAGAAGGGAAAATGAATCCAAAGTTCTTACAATATGTTTGGAATTTAGCTGTGGAGACAGAGAAGAGTGAACAACCACAGGCAATACCTGGTGGAAAGCAAAGCATAAGAAAGCAAAGGGTGGGCAGCTCCCCACAAGCCGGAGTGGAAATAGCAGGGGGCTTTTGAGCAGAATGCCAAAAGCAATGCTGGGGTGTTGTGAGAACCTGAGCAAGGGCTGGGAAGCGGGAATTAAAGGATGTTTTAGGAGCGTGTAACTCCTCTGCCCCAGAGTATTTGCTCATGAGGAAGGATAGAGGGAAGTAAAATAATCAGATCCTCATAATCATACCAATCTGATTAAGTAATCGCGATCATCAGATGGGGAAGGGCACCATGCTCATCTCAGCAGAGGCATCTCTGCCAGCAGAGACGCTGAGTTCAACTGGCCCTCCACTTACCATGGCCCCTTGTGGGTGAATCCTATAAACAGTAGAGCTGCTTCCTCTTCCGTGCTCTGAAAACATCACGGTGGCATTTCCTGGGGCATACTTAATGAGCAATATCTCCAGTTATTCCCACTAAGGAGGCCATGTAATCTGTGGGCTCAGCCTCAGAGCACGTGAAGGGAGGAAGTGATTGAAGAGGCAGGCTTATCAGAGATGGGGTTTGGCCACTGGACCATGACTCTGGCTTGGCTTTCCTTGGTTCCCCCACATCCATGGGACGTGTGGGCTAACATGGGCCTCAGCGATGACCTTGCCACAACCTCTCCCACAGATCGTGCCATCTTAGAGATTTGTGAGTTAGCCACAGAGGTGTTCAGTGCTGATGTTTATTTGGATAATAGTCAAAGAACATCCATCAGGCTGTCTTTTGAATAGCCACTTATTACCAGCCCCTGCCCTGTCCGTGTTCTGGTGGTGTTGACTATTAAACTGGCACCACGCATGATAATTTTCAATATGCTAGCTGGTGAAGGATTAAGAGGAAACCTTCCTATGTAAAGATGAACGTGGATCACATGGAAGCCAGATGGTATTACTGAGCCACTGGAAACAGAGCAACAGAAGTTCAGATATGAGTGCATCTCTTCACTCCCAAACCCTCAGGAACACTTGAGAGACACTTGTGTCCTGTCTAGTCTTATTCCTACCCTGCCTCTCACTCACTGTGGGGGTACATAGGTGTGTGTCTGTGCTTGTGTGTGTGTATGTGTGTGTGTGTGTTTCAGATGAATCAGCCAGGTGAAGGGAAAGGCAGTGTTTAAATGAAGGATTTCTATTCCCAAGATTGTTCCAAGGAAGAGAAAAGAGAGGGAAGAAGGAATGTGGAGGAAAACAGTGAGCCTCTGAGAGAGTTTGGGTAGGAAACTGAGGAAGATAGAAAACAGAGATTTGAGAAAGTTTGGTCTGAAAAATCTAGAAAGTAAGAGGAATCAAGAAAATGGGATTTTTTTCTTTTTACAAAAGCCATTCACAGTCATAAGCCTCCTCTTGCATACCCCAGAACCTCAGGAGAGTTCAACCCCCTAGCTAGGGGCCCGGGTCTACCAGGAGTCAGCACTGATTGGAAAAAGCACTGTGTAGGTTGAAGTCTTTCACTCATAGTACTCCTATGAAGCCATCCCGATGCTACTCGTTTCCTTGTATGCGGGGGGGGGGGGGGGGGGCGCGGGGGGTTAGGGGGTGGGCAGGGAATGAAGAGGGCAAGGTGGCACCACACTCCAGTGAAGGGCTCCGAGGAGCAGCACTCAGAATATTTGTCGAAAGAAAGATGAAGATATAACTCAAATAGAAAGAAGTGTCTGCCTGGCTGGGGGAGATTTTGAACATGGGTTGGGGATCATTAAGCAGATGATCCTTCGATGGAAAAATCTGGTATTTCAAGTTTATTTTGAAGCCCAAGACTTGTCAAGTTCCCAACTGCTGGTGGTGAGCTCCTCATATAATGTTATTTTTTTTTTCATTTTTAGGGCCTTTCAGTAGAAAGCCAGAGTGATCAAAAGCACTGAAGCTGCTCCAGAAAGTTATGGAGCATTCAGAGAATTGCTTTCTTCAGAGTGAGGAAATAAAGGAAGCCCTTCTCTGAAAATTAAAAATCGGAGACATTATCCTCTCTGGGACCCCACTGTCTTAGGGCACTCGGTGATACAGGCCAGGACGACAGGGTGACTTTGGTTCCCCAGGTATCTCGGTCAGAGAGGTAAGTGCTTGGCAGGATTATCACAGAGTAGAAAGGTGCCTTGAGACTGGGCATAGACTCAGCAGCAACACAATACCGTTCTCCTTGGCTGGCGAGATGGAATCTCATCAAACTTCTCAGCCAGTTCTGAAGTGACTTCAAGGTGGGTGATTTTTAAGGAATTACTGTGTTTGATAGCTCCGGCAAGAGCTTCTTTTCTGCAGACTCTAGACTCTACTGAAGAGCTACAGAGGGAACTAGCTAGTTTGAGGCTTTTTCTTTCTGGGGATTTTATGGGGTTGGAGCAAAATCATGCATATTTGTTAAAGACATATCTAAATTAGAAGACTGAGGTTGCTACACATATCTGGCTTTTCTACCTAAATGCCAGATATCGAAGCGCAAGTCAGCATTGTCAAAGAGCCGGCAAGAGGCACAGCCTCATCTGACCATTTCTCAGACTACTTCATCTTCTTCACACTGAACGCAGTGTGTTTAGGCACATCATTAATGCCTTGTCGGCTTCCTGTTTTGCTTGTGTCCTTTTCTCATTAGTCCATGACAATTAAAGAAATGGTCTTGACATCAGTTCCATCACAAATATAGATTGAAGCAGGGGTGTTGGATTCACTAAGCACTTCTGACTTAATGTGACTACAAGATGGCTGGCTAGCTTTGCAATGAATGCAGAACTAAATAATGAAAGTTTTACAGGTAGAAATTCCTGAGAATGCAATGCAAATGTCTTGCTCAATATCCATTCTATTCTTCTTTCTTTAAGAGTTAGCATTTGGCATGATTTGGATCAGTGAGACTGACACAGAAACCTGCTAGAGATTTTAGGGAATTTCTGAGCCTTCATTTCCATTTCTCCTTTTTCTTTCTGGTAGCACCAAAATGTAGCAGCCATCTTCCTAAGCAAAATGCACTGGAATACAGGCCACCATTCCAGGATGGTGGAGTGGCATGATGGGAAATCCTTTAGCTACCTTATCTGCTCTTGGAATGTCCACCCCTGGGCGCTGCTTGTGAAGATTTACATCTGTTGAAGTTGTCCCAGCAGGGTTCTCTGTTAAATTGTAGAAAAGTAACATCTGAAGTGATATTTCCAAATATCTGGGCCTATTTACAGTTGTTCTTTCTTCAGTAAACTGAGGAAATAACGTATGGGCAGTGTCTTTGCTACACTTTGATAACATCAGTTCTGTTTTTCTGTACCCTCTTTTTGTTCTCTTTGGCCCAATACCATCTGAAGCCTTTGTACTACATGAAATAAGTGCTAGCCTCAGGCAGGGGGTATCTGATAATGGGCATAGTGGGTGTTTGTACTTTCCAATGCATGAATGGTCTAATTAGGCAGTTCGAGCCATTGCTTCTTCATTTTGTGGCTGACTACTTTTTCTTTTTTTAAAGATGGCATGTCCATCTATCCTGCTGTGAGGAACATACCTAGGCAAGCTCAAAGAATGGAGTAGGAGACAAGGAGGGCAGTGGCAGTGAGACTCTGGTGGTCATCTTGTCAGGTCAGATCTCTGATGGGCAGGGCGCCCTGGAGAGTTACAGCCAATGATTTTTCCCTAGTGTATGCAGATCCCTCCCCAAACTCCTGACGGGCTGGGTACCATGGGGTTCACATTCTCTCCTGGGCATCACCTAAGTCACATTACTTTCTATTGAGTAATCGCAATACGTGTAACCTCTGGAGACTGGTTGAATTTTACCAGCAGGCTTTGGCTGTCTCCACCCACCTTGGTTCTTTCATGGTGGGAAGGCTTTCTGTCAAGCACACCGTTTATACGCATGCCCTCATTTTACTGTGGTCCTGTTCTTCCCCTGGCTAACTGCCCCTGGGTCCTGTTTGTCTACAGCCTTTCCAGTGCATGAACTTTGTCATGTCCACAAGTCACTGCCCAGGCAAGCTCCTGGAAATGCCCCGCTCAGGGTCAAATGCCTTGACTTGAAAACGGACCACCACTGGCTTCATTTCTAACCATGCTTCATTTATATCCATAGTCTTCTCCTTTATTCATTATTTTTATTTTTTATTTTTATGTCCTCAAAATAAGCCAAGTAGACATAAATCCTGATAGGATTTAAATAACAGAGACTTAAGCATGAAGGTTTCACTGTATAATTGTTCCTGTTTGAATTAAATGTGGTTATGTTTGCTTGTGTTTGTTATTAGAGGTATCAAACCATTATATATTATATGGTCACTCTCTTCTCTCTCTTGGATTTATTTAGTTAATTTTTGTGCTGGTACTGGGACTTGAGTTTAGGGCCTCCACATTGTGCCTTAGTTGTTTTGCTCAAAGCTAGCACTTTGCCATCTGCACTTTTGGGTTTTTGGTGGTTAGAGATCAGAGTTTCATGGACTTTCCTATCTAGTCTAGCTTTGAATTTGACCCTCAGATCTCAGCCTCTTCCTGAATAGTTAGGATTATAGGTGTCAGCTACCGGTGCCTGGTTTTGGGGATTTAAAAACAATAGTGATAACCTCGCTGGGAGTTCATCTTGAAAAAAATGTTATTACCAAGTTATAAAAGCTCACAATACTTGAAAGCCACATCTGACGGTCGCCATTTCCTGTTTTGAAGAGAGGGACGCAGGAGGGCTCGGGGAGGAAGGGAGAGTGGGCTTCTAGCAGTACACTGGTGTCGAGGACTTGAGGACTGAGGCCGAGGGCAGGGCCCGGAGAAAGTGGACTTCTCTCTCCACAATAAAGTGAAGGTAATTATTGCTGTGGGAGAAGGAAAGAGAAAAAGAATAAGGACGAACAAAACTAGTGTGTGTCTAGAGCCTCGCTGTGGAGGTGTCTGAAGATTTTTGACTGATGACTTTATTGAGATATAACTCACATACCCAAAGCAATCACCCCCATAAAATAAGTGATTCAGTGTTCTTAGAATATATATAGTGTGGTGAAAAAAAAAAATCACCACTTGGGGCTGGGAAGGTGGCTCCGTGGTAGAGCGCTTGCCTTGCATGCATGAGGCCCTGGGTTCAATTCCTCAGCACCACATAGGCAAAAAGAAAAAAGCCGGAAGTGGCGCTGTGGCTCAAGTGGTAGAGCGCTAGCCTTGAGCTGAAGAGCTGAGGGACGGTGCCCAGGCCCAGAGTTCAGGCCCCATGACCGGACCCCCCCCCAAAAAAAAAAAAATCACCACTATCTAATTTTAAAACATTTTCATTGGTCTCAAAGGAAGCCATGTCCCAATTACCAGCCAGTCCTCACTGGCTTTCCCTGTTTCTGGCAGTCCCTAACGTGGTTTCTGTTTCTGTGGATTGGCTTACTCTGTGCATTTCATTCAAATGGAATCACAAAGCTGGTGTTCTTTGATGACTGGCTTCTTTAACTTCGAGTAATGTCTTGAAGGGTCAGCCATGTTGCAGCGTGCATTAGTGCCCCACTCCTTTTCACTATGGAGTCATGCTCCACTGTGTGGAGAAGTCAGATTTTGTTGGTCTATCCTTCTGCAGATAGACTTACAGGTCGCTTCTACTGGGTGGTGGCTGTGAGGAATGCTACCATGGATGACATACAGGTTTTCATGGGGATTGATTAAGACTGCCCTTTTCCAAGGCCCATAGGAGCCTGTCCTCAGTGGGGCCTCGCCTTGGCCTCACTCTGGACAGACATACAGAACCCAGTCTTAGCAGAAATCTTGATAGATTGGCTCTATGAGAAGGTCCCCACCCTCCATATCTGATCAAGTGCCTCATCTCTCACTAGTGATGTGTAAGAACTTACCTTGCCTCTAGCAAGAAACCTGTTATGTTAGTTTTGCCAGAATCTTTCTAGTTTTCACTTCTGCTCTTAGTCATTGTCTACCTCCCCCAACTCTAATTTCCCAACTGTCTTTGCTTTATGAGGAACAGAGCCTGATATTTCTCATCTATTGGGGTAGCCCTGGCACCCATCATAGTAGTTGTGAATAGAATCTCCCTTATTATTGTAACAAACCTTTCCCTCTTTCTCTCCCTCCTTCCCTCCCTCCCTCCCTCCTTCCCTCCTTCCTTCCTTTCTTCCTTCCTTTCTTCCCTTTCCTTCCTCCTCCTCCTTTCCTTCCTCCTCCTCCTTTCCTTCTTCCACTCTTTCTCACCCTATAATTATACATAAAGATATATGATTATATACATTTAATGTTTAGTATTAGGGATTGAATTCAGGGTCTCATCTTGCTAAGCATATGTTTTTCTACTTGAGTCATGCTCTAGTCCAGAGTATTTTTTTCCTTGAACAGGATATATTTGCCATGTGTATTTGTAGGAGTAGAACTGCTAGGTTCTATGCAACTCTATGTTTAACACTTTGAGGATCTGAGAAGCTATTTTCCATAGTGCCTTCACCATTTTATATCTCACCATTAACTGATGAAAGTTTTAACTTCTCTGTAAGCTAGCCAACACTTTTCATTGTTGCATAAGACATGTTTCAATTAACCAAAGGGAAACGTATACTAATTTTTGAGTTTCATTTCTGGTCTATGATATGAGCTATATGCAGGGAGCTTAGGGTGTAGCTAGCAGATCCTTTTTCTGTTGTGTCCTCGACCTGTGGCAAGAAAGTAGGGACCACAAGTGAGAGGTGGGCAAAGCTCACATCAGGATCAGTCACTTGGACAGCAGAGCTCCAGGGGAACAGGTTCAGACACCAAGGGAAAAGGGCTGGGCTTCACTGCTGTATCACTGTGTGTATCACAACAGGTGACATACACAGTGAGACACTGACTCACACCACTAACCCAGAATTTCTTCTTTTTGGCTTTCTTTTACAAAGCTTCTTATAATATTCTACTTATAAGAGATAAACATATTTGCTACTGTGAATGAATCAAAGACCCCTCTTGCTTGCAAAAATAAAAATGACAGCACAGATCTCAAAATGTTTCTGATTTTGCCTTGATAAGTTTGGGTATATTTTCATATATTGGTATGATTAAATTTTTGGGGCTAGCAAAACTAAGATGAATGATGAATGAGTGTTTGCACAACACTCATGTTAGAGCTTTTAACTCTGCTTACTTCTACCATTTGCTCAACCAACGAGAGACTGGGCATGCAGGAAGCCCCAGCCATTGATTCTCCCAATACCCACTCATTCTATTGTTAAGAAGCCTCAGTTACTAAACAATGTTTATTTTTTTTTTTGTTGTTGTTGTTGTTTGTTTCTTTTTTGGCAATTTTTCCCCTCAGTTAGATATGGCCTGTTTATTTCCTTTTGAAATGGCTTCTTTCCCAGACAAAATGTTGCAGATCAATTGCTTCATTTAAAAATGTTTGTCTTTCCAGAAGTTGAAGAATAACAACAGAAAGAACCCATAACCTTATTGACTGAAATGTACTAAAGATTTTAACTGAAATAAGTTTTTTTTATTGCATCAAAACTCAATGTCTTTGAAGTAGGAAGTAGTTTTCCAGGAAGACACAAAGCTTTTAATTAATATTCATCACAATTGATACATATCACTGGAGGACAACTATGGTTTCCCATTGATGTAATACAAATACGTTGAGAACAAGGAAAAAGTAATTAATAACTGAACGCAAGGGTCATAAAGTTAAATGACTCCCTCATTCCCAGTAAACTCTACATGCATACTAAATTCTTTTCTGAAAGTAAGATAATACTGAATGTCATGTTTTTTTTTCTTCTCTAAACTGCATATTTAATGCTTTCCTTCAGCACAGAATGCAGTAGTAATTAAATGTTGAACAGGCAAGCTGGAGTATTGAGTGGTATTTAGGGATGATCAGGCGATATAATAATAGATAAAGAAAAACTGTACCCCATGTAAGTTTCCTACTGCTGAACTGTATAAAGGGTTCTTCAAACTTAGAAATTGGGAACATTGTGGAGGTTGAAATAGTCATATGGAAAGCTATGCTCTCATCCTGTACCATTCAACTGGTAGATTCTTTAAGTGTTTATAGGCCACCAGATAAATATGTGTTTGGCTCAATTTGATTCACTATGAGATGGCTATAGAGTGCTTCTTTTTTGGTGTGATGGTGGGGTTTTCACTCAGGTCCTTGCTAGGAAGGTGCTGTCAGGCAGCACCACACTTCTAGCCCTATTTGTTTGTTTCTTAGATACACAGTCTTGCTATATAGCCCAGGTTGGCCTGGAACTTACTTCCCGTTTCAGCCTCTGGAGTGCTAGGATTACAGGCATGCACTAAGGTACTGGGCCACACCTTGAATTTTTCTTGTACGTTTGTACCAGAGTTCTTTTCCTCAGGAGGTTTACATAAAGTCATGTGTGGACTTACAGGAAGGTCTAGTACTGGCGCCAACACAACGCTGGGCGCCTTTTCCAATCTGTCTCCTTTTATAGTGCTCCTGAGGTAGTTCTCTGCATGCCAGTCATGCTCAGAGGTAGCATTCTAAGTTGCATGCACCATTTTGTGCAGACGCTTACCTGGAGCTCCTCTGCTGAGTTCAGACGTGAGGACTAGATCCAGTCCTTCTCTGCATCCTTCCTCTGGTTTCTTCCAGAAAGAAACCTGTCAAGAAATGTATATAAACCTTTCCAAAGCAGTGCGTAGCAGCCTCCATTAGCCGGGCCTAGGCGTCAGTCCAAGGCAAGTTCTCAACACCGCTGGGCGGGCACTTCCGGTGAGTTCGGACTGTTTCCTGTGCGGGACGGAGCCTGGGGGCGCATGCGCACTTCGTCTTCTCGGCCCCGGGAAAGGCCGCGGAGGGGCCCTGGTGTGTCCAGCACTGCGCCTGCAGGCTGACACGGGAACCCTCGGCAGTGGAGGTTGGAGGCCCGGCAGGGCTGCACCCCGCATCACGGCGCAGGTGTTCATTCACGGCCACGCCCTGGAAGGGGGAGGCCGGTGCCTGCGCCCCCCCCCGCCAGGCCCGGCCTCCTCCCGGCCCCCACTCCGCCAGGCCCGGCCTCTACCAGGCCCCCACTCCGCCAGGCCCGGCCTCTACCAGGCCCGGCCTCCTCCCGGCCCCCACTCCGCCAGGCCCGGCCCCCGCCAGGCCCCTACTCCACCAGGCCCGGCCTCTACCAGGCCCGGCCTCCTCCCGGCCCCCACTCCTGCAGAGCCTACCGAGAGACGGGGCCTGGGGAACCCCCAGGTCGGGCTTCTGCTGACCTGGGCTCCGAGAATACGGGCTGGTGCTTCGCCTCCTCAGAGCTCTGGTTCTCGGCCAGCTTTTCATCCTTCCAGCATGGTGGAGACTCTCCACCCCAGCCACCTCTACTGTCTTTGCATTTGGAGGATTCGCCTTGGTTGGTCTTTGTGTCGTTGATTTTAAGGACTGAAGGGAACGGCGTGGGCTCATTTCCCCAGGATGAACGGGAAAACAGAAGCAGAGAGCATACCCGTAACAGCCAGGAGGCCAATCCGTTCTATTTCAGCAGACTTTCGCATGGCTAATTTCATTTAGCATGTAGAAATTCCTATAAGGATGCAAGGAAGAGCTAGTATCTCTACTTTATAAACAAGAAAAAGAGACACAAAGGTGAAGTAATGAATCCCGCGGCACGGGGATGAATTAGGATCAATCCTCTTTCTGGATTCTAGCCAGGGCTGCTTCCTGCTAGGTTTTCTAGGGGTTAGCGTTCTGAATAAAATACGTTAATCTCATTTTGACTCAAAAAACTGCAGATAATTTTAAAAAAGAAATAGGTCAGTTCTTCTTCTCCATGACAATTTTAACTTCACATCATTGCATATTTCTGAGGATAAGCATCTTCTCAGCATTTGCAATATACGACTTGCTGAATGGATACTAAAAGCACACATTTTCCCTGTGGGCCTATGATCTAATGAGACATACAAGACCATAAAGGAGAAAATGAAGAAAGAGAAGCTGGCAAATCTCCTCGGGTAGACATATTTGGCATCTGGTTGTGTGATCAGAAGCGTTTTTCTTCATTGAAGCCTCAGGCCCTTGCCTACTGCCACTCAGTTATGGGGGGGGAGAGGCGTTGTGTTTAAGGGGAAGAAGGAATGAACTTCTGAGAATAAATTTAAGGGAAGACGAGAAAGGAATGGATGCAAATTTGTATATAGATCATTTGGACTATGTGAAACGAAAGGCAAATCCTTTTTGGTTTACAAATCACCCTGAAGTCTTTCTACCATTGGGGATTCAGCTTAATTATCACAAGTATTCTCACATGTTTCATAAATGCTCATTCCCAAATGTTTCTTCCTTTTCAATTTGTGTTCTTGAGTGTCATTCTGAAGACATCTATGGAAAGCACAAGCATTTTCAAGGCAAGATTAAAAAAAATACAAATGTGTTTGCTACTTTAAGAGATATAATCATATACTAATTTTAAACCTATCTTTTTCAAGTCTCTAATTTGATGTGTACTTTAAGGAGCAAATGAACATGAACTCCACTGTCATTTTTAGGTGAAAATTTGAGATTTATTAAGGAAGAGAGGAGTTTGGGCTGGGGCTTAAATGAAGAAATATTTATTTGATAGGAAAGGCCAGATTTCATCATGTCTGAAGTTCTAAACCATGGATTTGCAAATTGCAAGGATTTTCTTTGAAGACCAAATGCCCAATTATGACACTGTTGTCTCATAATTCTCCCACTTTACTCCACATTTCCCATTTACTATGAAATACTTTTCTTGGGACATTTCCCCCACTCCCCACCCCCATACCAGGTTCTGAACTCAGGCCCTCACTGCTCAGTTGGCTTTCTTTCTCATGGCTGGTGCTCTACCCCTTGATTCATACCCCGAATCCAGTATTATGCTGGCTAACTGGAGATAGCATTTCTCATATCTTTCTGCATGGGATGTCTTTTAACTGTGATCCTCAGATCTCAGCCCCCTGAGTAGATATGAATACAGGCAAGAGCCACCAGTCTGTAGCTTAATTCTCTTGATATTATACACTTCAGTGTCATCTTTCTCTAGTCTGTTGAAGTCCTTCCTCGGTTCTACTAATTTTTTTTCAGAAGAAGTTCATGAGGACATGGCAGGAAAGAGTTGAGAGGACACAGGTTCTAATGAATTTATCTCCAGTGTCTGGCAGCTATAATTACCTAGGTTGGATTATTCCCTGAGATGAGACTCAGTTTCTTTACATGCAACATGGGGATAAACTAAAATGACTGCACAGGATACTTTAAGAGTAAATGATATAATGGATGAAAAATACTATACCAGTGCCTAATATATGGTAAATACTGAAGACGCAGCAAATGCTATTGTTAATATCAAACCTGTAGTTTTGAAGAGCCACATTTATAAACAAGTTTCTATTCTCCATTTCCCCTTAAGTTTTAGAGCAAATACAAAGACATGCTTGCACCTATTAATTGTAATGCTTATTTCAGTTCTAGGAAGATGTATTTGCCAAATGTGAAGGTGCTAAACTCATATCCCTGGGAGGATGGCATCACAGCTACTGTTTCATGGAGGGAGGTTGGAGAGGACATTGCTCATAGTCGTCTTCTTCTTCTCTTCTTCTTCTTCTTTTTCTTCTTCTTCTTCTTCTTTTTTTTTTTTTTTTGCTGATCTTGGGCTGTGCACTGTCCCTGAGCTTGTTTTGCTCAAGGCTAGTGCTCCACAAGTGGAGCCACAGCTCCACTTTCAGATTTTTCTGTGATTACTTGGAGATAAAGGTCTCACAGACTTTCTTTCCTGCCTGGGCTGACTTCAAACCATGATCTTCAGATCTCAGCTTCCTGAGTAGCTAGGATGACAGGCATGAGCCACTGGCACCTGCTCATTGCTCATATTTTTGAGGCTTTGCATAGGAGGTAAGAAGTTGTGCTTTAGTTAGTAAATAATGGAGAGTTTTTGAGCTTGACTGTGACACAAACCAATTAGAGTTTCAGAAGAGATAGCTTCATGGAAGGAGGATTATTCCGTGCAGCAATAACACCAAGAAGTTCCTTCAAGTTCCTGTGCCACTCCGTTACTATCCAGAGAAGAACTGGACATGGGCAGGAGCATGGGCAGCCCTGAGGAAAAGTTAGTTTTGAACGTCATGGCAGAAGCAGGATTCACAGTGTTTGACGAATAGTTGGATAAAGGTAGAAAGTTAGAATTAGAGAAAAATTCTTAATGTAAGATTACAAATGACATCACATACAGAGTAGAGGAAACTAGAGAGTCCCTTGGAGACAACTTCTGGGTCTTTGTGACTGTTTTGAAGGAGAAACTCTGGAAAAAGTATGTGGATTGTCTGTCCTGTGAGGGTTGTTATAAGACTTTGGTGGAAAACAAATGTGAATCTTTGTTGATAGTATGTGTCTAAAAATAGAAATGTTGGGTTGAGGGGTTACTTCCATCTTGTAAAGAAGCAAAGTGGGAACAAGGAAAGAAGAGTCTGTTATAGAGATAGAACATTGGTAATTAGCTTTTCATTACTGTGGCAAAAATCAAGGCAGTCACTTTACAAAAAGAAGAGGTTTGCTTTGACTCACTGTTACAGTACATGGCCCTGTTACTTTGGGCTTGTTGTGGGAGAGTGCATCACAGCAAGAGCGCAGGATAGAAGCTGCTCACCTCACAGTGAGTAGAGCAAAGTGGGGTGAGAGAGGAAGTATGTCCCATGATTCCTTTCTTCATGAGCCCTTTCTTCAGTGAGCTAACTTTCTCCCAATAGGTCTGACCTCTGAAGGTTTGGTGGAACATCTCAGTAGCAGCAAACCGGGACCCCGGGAGGCCACTTAGCATCCACTGACAAATATGGAAAAGAATAGTGCGTGAACTGATGGCATGTTCTCCTACATGATCCAGATTGGGCTCAGGTTGTAACAGGGAGAACCAAGGTAGCTTGAGAAGAGACAGAGCTGTGGTTTCCTTCAAACAAGAAGGAAGGAGTGATGGATGATGAAATGGAAGCATTACGAAGAGGAGTTAGTGGCTGGAAGGCAAGCGATTCTGTTTACCGTTTAATGAACTAGTGGGCGGAACTCAACGAGAAATCAGGAGGGTTTGAAATTTAAAAGAAAAAGCTTGAAAAATGCATTCCAGAGATTAGAGACTAAGTTGGGAGTGAAGTGACACATTTTAAGCAACAGCTGGTCGGGGCCCAAGTTAGGTTGTAAAGCATGGATTTATAGAGCATCCCATATGCATATAAAATCTGAATAAAAGTGAGCTCTTATTCTCAAATTCCATCCCAGGAGCCCTTGAAGCTTGGTTTGGGCTTATCCCGAAGGCTCCTGCGGCAGCAGAGAAGAAGAAATCACACCATGCAATAATTTCTCGATGCTAGGCATGCTCCTCCCTGCCTGGGTGCCATGCTACCAGCCATTCTCCCACTTACAAACCTGCCCAGCGTTGCCCTCCTCATTCCCCTGTCCCATTTTCACACTGCCTCCTAAAACTCTTGGGATTTATTTTTTTCTCTAAAAGGATATTTCCCTGTGGCATGTTTTATATAAGCCAAGTCTGTCTTTTTGGACTTTTCCCAGTCCCCTCTCTGCCTGTCACCTTGGTCTTTCAGGCAACACCCAGGATCCAGCCCCAGGTTCAGGGTGCTCACCGAAGGTTCAGCCGAGGGAGGGACCACGGGCCTTGGCTTCCATACTTTTCCCATTGAGCAAGTCTCATTGAGCAGATGGGGCAGCAAAGAAAACATGTGTTTGAGCTGATCCACAGGGACTAGGCCAAGCAATCCAAGTATTAAACACATAATTATTTGACATTTTTGAAATGAAAAACATGGGAGCAACACATTTGTGGATACATCAGTTATTAGAGTTAGGGATATATAACAAATAATATAAGATACATAATAATTTATGTATAAATATATTACATATTATTAATATATTAGATATTAGATAATATATTACATATTATAAATGTAGTATCTAGGCTAGGATGGCCAGTTTTCCTTAGTCAAACCCTTAATGCAAGAGGAAACCTAGGTATTATAAATTGCTTCAATGTGATGTACTCATTCCCTTTTTAAAAAAATTCCTCTTTATTATGTTTTTGTTTTGTAGAATATTCTTCTCGAGGCCTCGTAGAGGTATTTTCTAATATTTCTAATTCCTGAATCTTTTCTCCTACATGTTTTTCTGTGGCCAGTGGCTCTTGCACTTACCCTGGTCTTTGCAGAGTGTAATCATCCTTATCCATGAGGTCCGAATCCAAGTCACCTCCCTAGAGGCTCTCTGACCACTCATCTAAAAGAACTTTCCCACCCACTTCAATCTGTGCAGTTTAATGACTTGTTTACCTAGCATTGTGTATCTTTCTCAGTACAAAACATGCCCCAAAAAGAAAGAGATCTTGTTTTCTTAGGGTGTTGAAAATAGAACCTAGGACTTTTCACATCATAAACTGATCTTTGCTGTGTTATAAATGATTACAAAATATATATTAAAGGCAAATGCACATAGCTCCCATTTTCAATATGGCGTCCATGGAATGGTTCATTCATGGATCCTGAGATTGTTGTGCAGTTATTATTTTCCTGAGGTGAATGTGCTTGTTCTTCATCTATTCTTCTAAATTAAAAGTGGATAGATTTTTATACATAGAGTGAATAAGAATTTACTATAACATTAGGAATCGCTTTTTTGTTACTTCTATTTTAAAGTAATTCTGAAGCCTACCATCCTCTGATTGTATTTTCTATCAAACAGCCCAAGCATCCTTTCAGCTAGGCAATTATTTGACAAGAGAAAGGTGATTTCAGAAGGGAAGAGAGTTCAAGAGGGACAGGTTGTGGAAATGGAATGGGAATGTGCAATGGTGGAAATTACAGGGGTGCAGGCGCAGTTCTGTGAGCACAGAGTTTAAGGGAGCACAAATAAGTTGAGCAGAGAAACATGGCCACCTCCCTCCCTGCCCCCACCCTGCACAGCTCCCAGAAAGAACCCCACAGGCCGTGAGAAGTGTGTGACACACCCATAGAACAGTGTTCAGCCGATGATGAGAAGAACATAACAAGCAAATGCATTCTCTGCTCATTACAGTGGGTGTGATACAAAACAGAAGCAGGACACTCAAATTCTATTTCAATTTTGTTTTCGCTCTCATGGAGAATGGTACTTAGATGAGAGCAAAAATATTTAATAGGTAATTTGAAAACAGAAGCAGATCAAAAAGAAGTAGATAAAAAGTAAAATCTTCCGTCTTTGATATCTTAGGCTCCTGTGAAAATGGATTCACTGGTGATTGTTTCCAAATTAAAGGGAGTATAAGGGAATCCCTAAAGAGATCTTACAGAAGAGAGTGATTTTCTTGGGGAGGGGGTGGTCCTGGGATTTGAACTCGGAGCCTTGTGCTTGGTAGGCAGATTCTGAACCTTTGAGCCACTCTGGTCCTGAAGATGATGTCTTGATGATCGAAATAGCATCGCCAGTGAGAAATTGGGAAATGAAATGTAAATGTGTGACAGAAATAGACTAGGTAGGCATAAGGAGGGCTGTAGTTAGTTGTTACCTGTTCTCAAAAGTGTTTGGTCTGAGTGACTCATTCACCAAGAAACTGGTATTTAGAAACTTTCTAGCAAGAATCTATTTTAAGTCTGCCTTAGACTTTTTTTTAAACCATGACTCATATAAAGACATAGAGGTCTGCTTATCACATTTGTGGATGACAGGACTGGGAGAGAGAGATAATATGATGGATGAAAATCATCATTCAAACTGATCTCATCAGATTGGAAAGATAGGAGAGCTCAATAGGATCATATTTCAGGAGGTAGCATCTTGGATTTAGGGGTTGTTTTATTGTTTGGTTTAAAAAATAAAAACCAGAGAACTCTGAAAGCATTGTTAGCAAACACACATGGTGAAAACACCCAAGGGGTTCTATTCACACCAATAAAAAGCAATGGAAGTCTGTATGTTGTAGAAGTGTATAACCTAAAGTTGAAGTAGTCCTTTTGCTGATCTGACCGCGGGTGGATACTGGATCACTTTGGGGGAAGAGTCATAGGAAATAGAATAAGACGATAAAGGCACTGAATGTCTGCCAGCCCAATCCTATGTGGAGTCAGTGGGGAAACTCGAATTTCACCATTGGGGAAGACTGGGGAGAACATGAAGGCCCTTTCGAAGTGTGTGAAAGGTAGGGAAAGAAAGATGATGCTGCAGAGCGGTGGCTTGTGGATATTATCAATCAAACAGTATTCACACAGTATTTTTCCCAAGTGTCTGTGTTTTGAGAGGTGGTAGATTATGCAATGTATTAATATTATGCCACATAATATGTCTCCCAGCAATGATTCGTTGTAATTATTTATGGCTCTCTTTGTATGCATTCAGCTTATCTTATTACATTGCACAGGGTTTTATAGGTTGGTGTCAGTGTAAGCCTTGCTTTCCCCTTAAAGCCAGTGTTCACCTCTTCCCCATTCTCCTTGTGAAGAGCAGAGAATGGACTCTAAAGCAGGTTGTGGTGCATTTCCTCCAGGGTAAAATGGCTTCCGAGTGATGGAATTTTAGGTGGGATTTTGGATTTCTGACTCTTAGGGCTGGTGCTACTTTCATTACTGTGCACTTCCTCTGGAAATCAAACCTCCTCCTATTAATTAAGACTCTAAACAGTATTAAAAAAAAAAAAACCTCTTTGACAAGAGAAATGATCAATTCGTGTGCTTTGCGACAGTCTTTCAAGTTCATGACCTAGGGCCTGGGCATGGTCCCAGGCTTAATGGTTGACATTACAGAGGTGGCACAGTGGCTCAGGTGGGGTGTGCCAGACAAACGGACAACTAGCACAGCTTTCGAGAAGATGGAGTCTGTTTTGAAGAGAGAAAGAGCGTGAGGGTTTTAGTTAAAATGGTTTTGCTTTCCCTCTTATGCATTATTTCTATCTCATCACCTTTTTTCTTTCAGCAAATTGTCTGCTTTTAAAAATGATTAGTGTATGGATGGCTGCATCTTGAAGCACACAAATGGTCTCTCAAAGGTGGAGATGCGCGCACAAATCGTTGCTAGTTGCCTATGTTTATAAATGAGAGCACGTGCTTCTGCCCAGCTTCCACTGCATTAGTGTTAACTAATAATGGAGTGCTTCAGAGAATCGCCTCTGTTTTGTTGCTGATCCTTTCGTTTTGCTTCTTAATTCCTCCAAGGCAGTTTTCTCCTCCGAAACATGGAGTGATACTGTCTGCAGACCAGAGATGCTAAGAGAAGGAAATGAGCTAGTCCTACAATGCCTGAGGTGAATAACCATGAATATCTATTACCCATTATTACTGCTCACTGTTTCCCTTCCTTTCTTTTCTCTTCTTGATGATACTGGGGTTTGAATTGAGGGTCTCATGCTTACTAAGCTGGTACTCTACCACTTGAGCCACTCTGCTAGTTTCTTTTTTTTTGTATATATTTTTTATTGTAAAGATACTTACAGAGGGGTTACAGTTACATGAGTAAGGTAATGAGTACATTTTTTATTGAGCATTGTTGCCTTCCCTGCCCCCTCTCCCTTGCCTCTCTGCCCCCCACCAAAGTTGTAAAGTTTATTTTCAACATAGTGTCTTGTATATCTCGTTGTCTCAATGGGTCATCCTGTATCCTTATTTCAGCATTTTGTTATTTCCCTTCCCCTCCCCAAATTAGAAAAATATATATACAAGATGCAGGGCACCAGAATCAAATACAGTAACAATAGGAGTTATACTATGGGGGAAGAACATTCAAAAGATACAAAAAATCACATGGTACATTATAAATACATTAGAAACAACAGCAAAAAAGATAAAACCATTTGTGTCCCTATCTTGGGGTTCATTTTGCTTAGTGTCATCTTATGGTCATATGTTTATAGCTTTTGAGCTTTTCTGCTTGTCCTAGACATGTACTAGTTATTGCAAATAAGGGAAACCATGAGACCTATGTTTCTTTGGGCCTGGCTTACTTCACTTAATATAATTTTTTCCAAGTCTTTCCATTTCCTAACAAATGGGGCAATGTCATTCTTTCTGATGGAGGCATAGAATTCCATTGTGTGTACATACCACATTTTCTTGATCCACTCATCTAGTGAGGGGCATCTGGGTTGGTTCCATATCTTAGCTATGGTAAATAATGCTGCAATAAACATAGTTGTGCTGGTAGCTTTACTGTGGCCTTGTTTGTGATCATTTGGGTAAATGCCCCAAAGTGGGATTGCTGGATCATAGGGGAGCTCTATGTGGAGTCTTTTGAGGAACCTTCATACTGCTTTCCAAAGTGGTTGAACAAGTTTACACTCCCACCAACAATGCAGTAGAGTTCCCTTTTGATCAAATGAGCCGTTTTTTTTTTTGTTTGTTTGTTTGTTTGGTCGGTTGCGGGGTGCTTGTACTCTGGGCCTGGGCACTGTCCCTCAGGGCTTCAGCTCAAGGTGAGAATTCTACCACTTGAGCAACAGCACCACTTCCCACTCTGCCAGTTTCTTTGTACTGGTGGTGTTTGAACGCAGGCCTAACTTTATGCTGTGGTCTGCCTAGACTGTGATCCTCCTATTTGTGCTTCCCTTCATGGTTAGGATGACAGACACACAATTCCATGCCCAGCCACTGCTTGAGCTGAAATCTAGTGGACTTTCAAGCCTAGGCTGTGTTAGAACTGTGATCCCTGGATCTCTGCCTCCAAGTAGCCAGGACTACAGACATGAGCCACTGCACTTTCCTTTTTACTCACTGCTTCTGATATGGAGACAAAAACAAGGGCAATAATGGTTAAAGTTTGCTCATTGTTCCTTGGTGTGTGGGGCTGGAGAGGGGTAGAGATGACAGAAATGCCCTCTGGATATGTGTCAGTTAAGGTTTGTCTATTTTTCGAGTCTAGGCAGGACACATGAAAATCACCCTGAGGGTTTTGGAGTCTGGTAGAAGCCTGTCCACCAAGTACATATTCCTAATCCATTTTGAAGCACAGAGGATCTCTCACTATATGGGCCCATAGCAATCTATCTTTCCAGAGTGTACCAATATTATTTATGGCTTTATTTATTTCTCATAAAAGATAGGCTGGTCCAATGACTTAGATTTATATAAAAGGAAAGAAGTGAAGACAGATCTCTCTTGCCTGAGTTGCTAAAGATTATACAGAAAATCAAATTCCAGAGCTTCACCCTGGAACTCGTTCTGTAAAGTTCAACATTCTAATCATAAATGGGACTATGAAAAACAGAGCCACCCTGAGTGTGATTAGGAAAAACAGAGCAAGAACCATCCTGAAATGTCAGGCATTAGTGATGAACTTAAATCGTTTTTACATAATACAGTTATATTTTTGATGTGACATTTGCAAATGTGTTCCCAGCCTATGATGATTGCTTAAATCTCTTCTTCTGCACTGTGATTTTCCTAATGGCCGGCACTGGTATTCTGGATATCCTTATTACCTGGCCTCTGATACAGTAGCTACATTTCGTATGCTTAGTGGTGGGATGGATCTTCATTTTCCCTTTGCAAGGACCGACTGCCCATGCTCCCCAGTGATCTGTGACCCTCGGGCACCCAGAGTGTGGCACAGTGGAAAATGGTCTGCCAGGGAGCGCCAGCATTTAAATTATGTTAGCGGTGTCTGATAAAATTCTCCGAGAAGGTGGTGGCATACCTCGTTGCTTTCCTAAGTAGGACAGGCAGGACACAGTTTGAGCCTCGGTAGGAGCTTCAGGATCCTTGCAAACATCACTCACTGTGTGCACACTGGAGCGGGGTTGGGGGGAGCATCTCAGGGGGTGCTGATTGGCACAGCTGCCTGCAGCCTCAGCAGCCCCCGCTGGCTTTGGCATATCTTTCTCTTCCTTTCTTGTCTATCATACTGTTTCTGCTATTGGGATGCGTATCTTTAGCAGCCTCATCTCTCATCTAAAAAATTTTTTTTGTTTCTAAATTTCTGCAGACCAGGCTCAAAGATAAGTGAGACATGTAGGATGCTATGTACATACATGGGGAAATGGGCGCTGGAGGAAGGAGCGCGTAGCCAGGCTACACGCAGGGTGAGCGTCAGCGTTCAGAATCTGTTGTCTTGCTTGTGCTCATCATGACACTTTCTTCTGCCTTTCTTTCTAGTATTCTCTTTCTTTCTTCTTTTCTAGTATTATCTTTCTTGCATGTGTTGGTACTGGGGCTTGAACTCAAGGCCTGTGCCCTTGCTCAGTCTTTTCCAGTCATACCTGGTGCTTTACCACTTGAGTTACACCTTCAGTTCCAGGTTTCCAATGGTTAATTGGAGATAGGAGTCTCACAGACGTGTCTACCCCGACTGGCTTTGAACCATCATTCTCAGATCTCAGCCTCCTGAGTATCTGGGATCACAGGCGTGAGCCATCAGTGTTTACCAAACATCAAAATTAAGACCAGATAGTACTTGTGGTAATATGTAACTTTCAAACATTCTACAGTGTTTTATCATGTGGCTTTATACTTGATTTAGAAAGATGTGGGGGAAAGGGTTATAGGAAGACACGTACTACCTGGAGAAGTTAACATTAAAAACACATTAGGTGTTCATTAAGCATTTACTATACTATTTAATGTACTATTGAATATTGAATGCTTCTCTGTCTTTTGGAGATGAGAGTGGGATTGGCTGGGGCTGGAGGTGTCAGGATGTGGAGGACACCTGGATGTAGCTACCAGAGAGTGCCAGGAGAAGGTAGCTTTGTGGGCAAAGCTGTCCTGGGGGGGCTCAGGGCCAGGAAGCTGCCATGGTTGCCGTGGAGAGCTGTCACAGATGCTCTTCACTGTGCGCATCCTTATCAGCTAATCAGCAGATATTAACTACTCCCCTTAAGTTCATCATTTAATAAGCATGGAGTAGGAGAAACATCTGTCTGCCTACCTGTCTGTCCATCCATCCATCCATCTCACATATGCTTACTAAATTCTGTGTAAATAAGTTTTTGTGTGTATGTGTGTGCATGCATGTGCGCACGTGTGTGTGTGTGTGTGTGTGTGTGTTCCATCACTGCATTAATTTCCTGTGGCTGCTGCAGCAGATGGCCATAAATGTAGTGGCTTAAAACTTGCTACTGATGCCAGGAACCTTTGGCTCATGCTGTCATCCCAGCTACTCAGGAGGCTGAGATCTGAGGGTTGTGATTTGAAGCCAGCCCAGGCAGCAAAGTCTGTGGTATTCTTACCTTCAATTAAACACCAAGGGGAAAAAAAGCCAGAAATGGAGCTGTGGCTCAAGTGGTAGAGCACTAGCCTTGCTGATCAAACCCCAGAGACAATGCACAAGTCCTGAGTTCAAGCCCCAGTACTGGGAAATTATAAAATAAAAATCCAAAAACCAAAGCACCCTACTGGTACCATCTAGGGTTTGGATCCATTTTTGCCACTGGTTAAAGGGTAAGGAAAGTATTTAAAACAGACAGAACATGTTATTTAAAAGAATAGTGAAAGAAACAGCAAATGAAACGATGGCGAAGGAAACAAACAGGGAAACGAACCCCCTGTGCGAGAAGGGCTCGTGGCTCCTGGTGTCTGCCATCTCTCTTCTGGGTCCCCGGGGCCCCGCGAGGGCCTGCCCTCTCCTTGGGGCATGCTCCTGGCTGACCGCAGGACCTGTGCTGTGAAGCCACTGATTTGTTCCCCCATCTCGGCGGCCCCGTCCACCCTCTGAGGTGTCTTGCGGAGTCACCTCCTTGTGCATCTTGCTGAACGCTCCCACATGCCCATCTTCTGCCTAGTCCCGGAGGCCTATCTTCTCTACTATGTTATCTTGTTCAGAAGAAGATGGACACAGAGTGCAATCCAGATGTTGGCAGGCAGGGCTACTTTCTTTCTGAAGCACCAAGACCAGGTCTGATGCCTTGCCTTTTATAGACATGGGCTGCATCCCAGGCAAGCGCCTCTGTCTTTGTTCAAAGCTAGCGATGGTCAGTCAAGTGTCAGTCACACTATAACATCTCAACACTGAAGCTTCCACATCCTTTTTTGGCATTGAAAGCACTCACGGTTACATTGGTTCTACCTAGATAATCCAGGATAAGCTCTTTTTGGAAAGGTCAGCTAATTAGCAGGTTTAGCTCCATTTTCCTATGTTACCTATCCGACAGGTTCTAAAGATTAGTCTCTGGGCATATTTAGGAAGCAATTATTCTGTCGCCATAATCTCTAAGCAAAATACAATAAAGAATAGCAGTTAAGGAGAGTATGCAATGGGAGGTTTTGAAGATGGAGGTTTGAGCACAGAGCATTTGTGCATCTGGCGTTAACAGGATTCAGAGGTATAGGGGGCTACTCCTTTGAAAGCAGCGGAGTCAGCGATGGGCAGGCAGACAGCAGTGTGTGGGCACATGTTAGTTGTCTCTTGGATCCTGTCCAACTGTCCACTGGCCAGGCAGCCTTTTCTGAGGATTTGATGGTCCAAATTTCAAGTGAGATGCTGATCATGAAGCGGTTAAGCACACAGGAGCAGGCTGGTATGGACACAGCAGGGTGACTTATTTATCCGGTCAATATGTGACTTGTCCTGTATGTCAATATTGCTTTAGTCAATTAATTCCACTTTTTCTGACCACAGTTTCTCCTTAGTGACCATGGCGAGAAGGAATAACAGGGGCACACACAATTATTTCAGGTCAGAAACTCCATTTGTGTATTTAAAAAAAATGTGCAATTCTCCTTACTTTGAAATTCTTTTCTCAATGGAATTTGCAAGTTTGATGAGTGGCATTCTAGATGATTTAACTTTTGAGAAATCATAAGTATGGATACTACAGGAACAGATAGAATGGAAGGCATGGGTGCAAGGAGATTTCTCAGAGCATCTTCTATTCATCCTGCTCCTGTACCTTGAGACATCCACCATTAGAATCCATCCTGTGGGTGGAGTCTCCCTTCTCAATACCAGTGAAAATACCCTTGTGTCCATTGGAGGGAGGGTCTTAGGGTATTGCTTTCACTTACTACATTTATCCAGTACATATCCATTAGACAGCTACCATCTGTACGGCACTACTTAGACACTGATAGATACTGTGGAGTCCAGAGATACAGGGGTCTAGGGGGAATCTGATAAGGCTAGGGGATTTAGTAGTTTTTTGTTTTTGTTTGTGTCAGTACTGGGACTTGAAGTAAAGGCCTTGAACTAAAAGCCAAGACTAAGGCTGGAGCTCTACCTCTTGAGCCATAACTGTACTTTGAGCTTTTTGCTGGTTAACTGGAGATAAAAGTCTTGTATCCACAAGACTTTTGGGGTTAGCTTTGAAGTATCATCCTCAGATCTCAGCCTCCTAATTAGCTAGGATTACAGGCGTGAGCCACCAGTGCCCTGCAACGGCTGAGCCATTTTAAGAAAGAGGCTAGGGAGGGATTCTGGAGGGGATGCATATGGAAACTGTCCGGGTCACATGAGAATCCTCACGTGTGAGGACCGATCGCAGAGCCACATGCTATCATGGGTCTGTGTTTTGCAGGTTGGCCAATTATGGGGTGCTACGGGGCAACATGTGCCCCTGGGGCTGAGTGGCCATGTGTGCACTGAATGCTGACAGTGCCCATCAAGCTGACCCCTTGAGGGAAGAGGTGGCGTTACACAAGCGTCACACCGCAAGGGCTCCAGGCGCAGCATCTGGAGTGTGCCAGGCGGCACTTGCCTGTCACCCACAGGCCTTCACGCTTGGGATTCAGTACAGTGTCCTTGCACCATACCGCACCTGTGTCTATGAGTAAGAACGCTCCAGCACTCAGCACCTCGCGTAGGACTCACAGCAGCACACTCAAACTATGGAAGTTGGGGCTGGGAAGGCGGCTTCATGGTAGAGTGCTTGCCTAGCATGCATGAGGCCCTGGGTTTGATTCCTTAGTACCACATACACAGAAAAAGCCAGAAGTGGGGATGTGGCTCAAGTGGTAAAGTGTTAGCCTTGAGCAAAAAATAAATTGAATTTGTGAACAAATGTATCTACTTAAGCCAGATTTACACAGGGAAAAGTTCTCCTCTGGCCGTCCATTTTAGAAATGTGGCCTGTGGTTTACAAAGGAAGTTAAGAGTACGGGTGGGCCTTGTTAAGCCTACTGCTACATGTATTATTAGTCGGATGATAGTTCTCCAAAAGATTTTTCATAGAAAGAGATAATATTGTTGCAATGGGAATTTGAAATGAAATAAGGTGGGAATTTCTCAGACATTGATAACACAGTTTACTTTGAAAAAATATTATTGTAGAGGAGAAAACAAGAATTTGGGAAATGCAAACAACAACAACAAACAACAAAGGAAATTAGTGATGGACTAAGACCCAGGGCCTGAGACTGCTATTTTCCTGGGTCTCCTTCCATGGTGAGTGGAACCGAATGACTCACTTATCCACAGCCTTGATTCAGATAGAAGGATGAATTGTGGTGCAGATAATAGCTAATGTAATGCCAGACCTCTCTCAGGAACTGTAGAGATTGCAGATCAATATGTAGTCAAAGAGTACATGGTGATGACTTTCTGAAAACTTGATCAATAAGTATACATCACCAAGACCAAGATTTATTTAAAATTATGAGCAGCTTGGCAGACTGCCAAGGCCCGAGTACTAACTCCAGGCAGTGCAAATCCATGCCAGCATTCCTCCATTTATATAAATTGCTGGAATCTCTCATGCCTGACCCCTCTGATGTATCAGCTTTGTTATGTCAGTTTAGATATAGGTAAATTTCCTATGGGCATTTATTAGCTTTATTAAAAAAGGAGGCAATTGTCCAAAGGCCTCTGGGCATATGCACCCAGAACATAAAATAAAAGAATGAAATTAAATACTCAGGCTGCCAAACACCTCATAAAAAAGCCAGGCCATTCGGCCTATCGAGGCATGCCAGATTGGCAGGCTTGAGCTTGTGTGCTTTCTCCTGAAGGTTCCCCAAACTGTTTGGCTGTCTGGTTGGACAGAAGAAGAATAGCAAAGGCAAAGACCCCAAACAACCTTGTTTTGGGGTTAATATCTGAAAGGCTTTTTTAGAAGTAGTATAACTGGTCTAAATATGTTTGAATGGAGCAGTGGATAGGGAAAAGCCCTCGAAGGAAATCTCTTTCTTTATTAGAATGCATCCATCAAGTGTTCTGTGACTCCCTGTGCTATCATCCTTTGATTGATGCCTATCATCCCTGGATTTCTTCATCCTATCACTTCCCTGAAGCCCAACACTGTTCCCTGTGCTTTCTGAAAAAAAACAATTACTCAGGCATCACACAGCTCCGAGTTCCTGATTTTCAACTCCGTGGTGTGTCTCTGCCCTTCAGGGAATAGGTAGAGATGTCTGGAAACATTTTGGGTGTCAGGATGTGGGGCAAGTGGTACTTTTGGCACATAGTGGGTAGGTTCCAGGAATGCTAGTAAATAGCCTTCAGGCGCAGGGTCTTTTCCACAATAAAGAAATCTCTCCCCCACCCCCACCCCATGTCAGTAATGCTGAGGAAGCAAAGCCCACTCTAAAGGCCCAGGCAGACTTCCGCCGTTCATCTCCCACTTTCAGCACTTCTGTTAGAGCTGTGTACCCTGTGTGCTCGGTCTCACCTAAGAACTTGTCCTCCAAATGGGACTCGTTTGCAAACAATTAAATCTACTTATGAAATGGTTTCATACTTTCCTAGATGAAAGTCACGGTGAAAGTATGTTCAAGAATGAAATGCCATCCTCAAAATCCTAGCTTGATTCTCAGTGGCTTCTCTCTGAGGAAGTGAGAGATCAGGAGGTGTCAGAGGAGAGGAAGAGAGAAGCACTGCCTACTGTTAGATACGATCGGTGGACGGCTTGGAAAGTGTGGACGGCTTGGAAAGTGTGCTACTTTGTTACACACGGGTTCATTGATAGTAGGTCCCCCTTCCATATAGTTCATACTGAAAACCACCCTCCGCTTTGGTGATGATTATCATGACTTAGGAGACACTGAATTATCGCGCCCTTCTGATGCACATCTAGATTTTTGTTCTTCTACTGGGTCACCGTAGATTCGAACAGCTGCTTAAGAACTATCTTCAGAGGGGACATCTTACAATGGCGTGCCCAGATAATAAGTCAGAGAATTCTTAGACTGCAAAGTTAAAACCTGGAATCTGTCATTACCAGGCCGTCACAGGTATGCACAGAGAGATTTTATTGTCCACTTCTGCTCCATTAAAAAGGCCATCTAAAAATGTACTTGTAATCCTTTTTTTTTTGTGGAATTAAAGGGACTTGACTTCAGTGTGCTTATTAAAGTAATTATTCTGGGCCATAACATTTTAAAAAGAAAGGCTAAATTCTTTGATATTAACCGATTGCCTATTAAATATCACACTGCATGTGGGTGAGTCAGGAATGCTACTTCCGATATGTACTTTGGGTCCTGTGTCATTATATCCTGAATGGGTTTACAGGTAACATTTTCTCTGTAAAATGAAATACATTTGAAAGGGTCGGGTATTTTCACTGATTATTTGTTTGCCAGGAAAGCTGTGACTAAGTAACTTCCATAGCATGCTGGCTGTCTTAGCGAGTGGGTGGTGGGCACTTGAGGCTCCAGAGTCCTCCTTCGTGCTTTGTGCCCTCAGCCAGAGCCTCAGTCCAGGAGACTGACATTGCAGGCTTTATCCCCCTCAGGGAAAAATCAGTCAGTGTTTCACATCTAAAGGGAGCTAGGCTGCAGCAGGAAAACAGTCTGGGCTTGGCTGATTTTTCTCTCCCTCCAAAATTGGTTTCCATGCCTATAATTACCTTCAAGCACCACCATAAAAACCCTCCACGCTTCCCTTCGCATTGCTCTTCCTCTAGGGCACTGATTCAGGGCCCATCTACCCTTTCCACCAAGCCATAATTAGTAGAATTATGTTTAATAACCCCCCTCACTGTGAAGGGAGCAGGGGCGGCTGGGCGAGCAGAGTGGCAGGTAATGAGGCCGCGGAGGCTTGCTGTGGATGGCACCGTCACCTGTGGGAGTGCACGCTGCACTGTCAGCTGGCATCAGCCTCAGAACCGCAACCGCCCAGAAGCCTCTGCCTGGGTGACAGTTAGAAACAAGGGAGAGACACATTCTCCCTGTGTTTTTACTTCTCCCTTGAAAAAAAAAACGACACACTTATTATATGGTGTACATCATGTGGCTGTGTTCTGCAGCTGTGAAGTTTGTCCAGGTGTAGAACAAGGAATATTTCCACATTTTCTTCCATACAAGATCAGGTGTTGCGTTATTGATTCATTTTGCCAGTGGGATTTGGGCCCAATAAAACATACGAGGCTTTGGAGTTGGAAGGCGTAGTGGAGAGCTCACTCATTGTGATTCATTATTTCACTCTTCATGCTGTCCTGTGGGTAATGGATGCTCATCAGAATCTATGTTTAAGTGAAATAAATAGCATCACATCATTTTCTCCACCGTAAAAATTGCATATTTAAGTAAACGAAATATGTATTCCATTTCTGTGTTCTCCCAGCAAAAGGAAACTTATTTTTATTTATTTTTATTTTTTAGTTTTTGTTTTTCTTGGGGGAAGGATCCTAAATAAAATGATTGTGCTTTTAGCTTTAAAGGATGTCCCACGTGACAGAGAGAAAAGAAAGGCCTTTATGTGTAATCTCTGCAGATGGTGATACAGGTTCCTATATAGCGTCATACATGTTACTGCTAGAAAGGACCTTAAGGAGCAGTTAGTTCAGCCCTTTGTGGGTGCTGAGTGGAGGTGACTGCAGGGCAGAAGTTAACATGAGCCTCAAGTGTGGATCTGTCCCACAGAGGTCATGTGGGACAGGCTTCATCCCTAGCCAGTGGCCCTAACAGGAGGAGGTGAAAGCTTTGGGAGGTGGGGCCTAGCGGTAGGAAGTTAGGGCATGAGGGACAGGTGCCAAAGGGGACTGTGGGCCCAGGCCCCTCTCTCATTCTCTCCTTCCAATCTCTGTCACCAGGGAGTGCTGCTTCCCGCTGCCTTCCTGATAGGATGTACTTCCGTCACCCCAGCCTCCAAAGCAGCTCTGCCCGCCAGTCCTGGACCGAAACCTTCAAAACCGTGAGTCAAAAATAAGCCAAGGTGTTCTCCACAACGTCACTTATCTCCTGTGTTTGTGGTAGCAATGGAAAGCTAGCAAATACCAAGAAGCTAGGGATAAAACCCGCCATTTCCGCCTCCTCTACCACCAAAGAACAACTACCATGTGTGATGAATGTGGCAGTCATTCAGAGAAGCAGTTGAGAGAAAGAGGCAGTATGTGCACGGCCGCTGAAGACCCGTCCTGAGATACAGCTCTGGAGGCGTTGGAGGCTTGGCACTCTGCGAGGTAGGCCGGGCCCGGCCTGGCTGTCTAAGCCCCACACCTCGCCCCACCTGTGGAGCAGCTGGGGAAGCTTCACGGCAGGGAGCTGGCCCTGGGGAAAAGAGGCTTGCAGGGGTCACAAAACCACCACAGCTGAGAGGAACTGAGAGTGTCATGAGGAGATGGTCGGGAGCTTTGTAGAGGTGTTGAGCAGGGCCGGCCCAGTTTTGCTGGGTTTGCTTCACCCTGGGGCTTGAGGATAGAAGGCTGGAGCTGCCTCACTTGCATATCTTATGGGAATGTGTGTGTGTGTGTGTATACATATACATATATACACACATACATATATGTTTTATTCAGTGAAAATTAAGCATGCTATGGACTGGCCAAGTTACCCATCATCAAATGCGATGAAACTAAGACAAGGCGCCATGAGAATACGAAGGTATCACGTAAACATTAGAATTCTTCTGGAAAAGTGGTGGTGGCTGAAGCTGAGCTTGTTTGATTTGATTCTCAGCTATGGGACTGGATGGCTCTGACGGGGTGGGGTGGGGGGGGGCGGGGAGTGGAGGAGGGACAGCGGGATTAAGAAAACAAGAAAACGTTTCCTGTGCTGTGAACAGCATCTGGTCTTGGGCATGTACACCTACAACTTGTAACTGTGGGGACGCGGTAGACATGGAGTAAAGCTTAATGTCAGAGCTTTAAGTGTAAGGAAGGATGATGACCTCAAATTAGGTTTACAACACGATTTTCTCTAGATTCCCAGGTCATGCACTGTCTAAGCGGTGTTATGTAAGAGCAACTTTTCCCCGTGGACTGATGTTGTAGAGTTAGTTTAGTAGCAGCTGGGATGGTAGATGGAAGATGGTACTTGATATGTGTTTGAAATTTCAGTATTTTAGGCTGAGCTAAATATGTAAATGAAACATGCTAAAATCTTACAAATACACATTATCCCCAACTGGAAGAGAGCCTAAAGATAAGGCAAAGCAAATGGACGGAGAGTCACGAATGTTCATGAACTGTGTGACATCAGAGAATCGGAAGCTCAGAAAGTCATAGACTATGTCTAAATAATGTTTGCAGCACAGGCCTAAACTAGAAATCTGTCATAGACGGTAGCCTGAAGTGTTCAGTTGATAGGGACACATAACTAACCAAGGGTCTGCCCTGCCTGGAGCTAGGCACACAGGCCTAGGGCTGGTGGTGTCAGGGATCTGACGGCAGAAAGATCTCCTACCCGTAGCTCTGAGGTTTTTCCCTGTCTTTTCTGTCACGGTAATTGGTTTTGAAACTGGGAAGGACAGGATGGTGCAGGCACAGAAGGCACTGAAGAGAATAACTGATGTTTTTGTTAAACGAGTTTAAGGCTTTTGGGCTGTGGGAAGTTTCTTGGGGGGAGTGACAGCAAAGCATACCCCACAGCCTAGGAGGTCAGGCGCCAGAAAGGTGCGGGTTTTTACCAAGTGGGAAGGGGCGGGCCTTGTCAGTGTTCAATCTTGAATTTAAGTGCTGTTGCCCAATAGTTTCAGATCTGAAATAAGGTAATAAAGATGTAAAAGGAGTATGTATCCAGACTCCTGTTGCACTAACCTCGAAGATTGCTTGACTGGACTTAGATAGAGGTGTCTTAATATAGATGGTCAGGACTCCTTATAGAGAATACAGGAGTGTTTTAATTTCAAATGAAGAATTTTACCAGATTAGTGAAGATGAGTAGATTAATCTGGAGGCAAATAATTTAGTGTCTGTGTCAAGTTTTGTCTCCCCCTAACTGTGGAGAAACATAGCCTTTGTGTGCATGTGTATATGTGTCTACATAAAATATCTGCTTACATAATCTGCGATGTGTACACCGAGATTATTAAGAAGCTTCTGAGTGACAGGTTCAGAATACAAAAAGTTGCTATCATGATGATATTATGAGTCTAAGGTGGGTGCTTGGCAGCTCAGGCTTGTAACCCTAGCTGTTCAAGAAGCCAGGAGAGGATCCTGGTTTGAGACCATCTTGGGCAAAAGGTTTGTGAGACCCAATCTCAAAAATAACCTGCGAGGCACACAGTTGTTATTATGAGGGTTGGCAAGGAATCTGCTTCCCTTGGCAGATGGAGGCCGATGGGAGGATCTTGCTGACCTCAGGTTTGGCTGTGGGAGTCAGGTCTGCAAAGGTAATTACCTAATGCAGGGTTTCTGTGGTCTCTCAGTCCATCTGTCTTGCCTTTCCTCAAGCTCTCAAGTCCTCACCCAGCCTCTCATGCCTTCTGCTCCTTGCTCTTTCCCTTCTCATGCAAACCCAAGTCCCAGGTCAGCCCTCCTTTGTGTAAAACCTCACTGCTTCACGTTATCTGTCTAATCTCTACAGAGGCTCATTGAGCCTTCCAGACTCCTCAGTCTGTGCCTTGCTGAAACCAGGTTGGGTTTCGGTATTAGAGAGACGCTTGTTTAGACGTTATGTTGCCTAAGTGTTTGGCCATGGTCCTTGTTTCAAGTAGCGGAGCTTCTGTTTGTGGTATCTGTTTTGCGGGCGGATGGAAGGCTGGCGGGACAGGAATAAAGTGGTCAGTGCAGTCCGTGTTATCCTGCCAGATGGAGTGCGGTCCCTCTCTCTCGCTCTGGTACTCTTTCTCCTTGAGAAAACATTGACTTTTGCCTTGATTCTGCACCTTTCCCACCCTTGCCTTTTAAGTGCCTCTAATGTTAAGAATTGAGCATCCTTTTCCTTGAAGATTTCTACCTGGGCGGCTATCAAATGTAAACACGATATAAGAAACCATGCCAACATTACCAACAGTGATTGAACATTTAGTTTCATTTGTCTTACTTTGATGTACATGTTTTCTCCTATCTGAGTCTTAAATTAATATATAAGTTAAGAAGTATGAAATATTGAGCTTAGGAAAAGCAAACATAGATTGTGTTTCAGTTTGTAGCCCTTACTGTAAATAACAGCTTGACTGTTCAGCCTAGTAGGTGTTCTTCACGTTAGTCAATATTAATATTTATGATTCCACTGTGCTTTTGATCTTTGCCCAGAAGACACCTTAAATAAAAACATGACTGGCAGGGAAGGATGGGCTTTATAGGATAATTGAGATGTAAAAAAGTATACTTTTGGAAAAAGAACAATCTTAATTAAACTTTAAATGGTTTGTATGAATAACTAGAGAAAGCATGAATCCAACTTGTCTTGGCAGTGCATGGCTAAACTCAACTCTTGGTAGCTTTCCATTACTGTCACAACTGCTTGAGTCAACTTAAAAGGAGAACAGGTTTATGATAGCTCACCCTTTTGGTGGCTACTGCAGTACAGGTTGGCCCATGGCAGCATATTCATTATGGTGGCAATGGGTGGAAAAAGGGGCTGGAACTGAAGAAGAAGATAAGGGCTGAATTCCCATAATCTCTTAAAGCTCTCCTGCGAGGCCTGACCTCTTAAAGGTTCAGCACTTCCTAATATTGGTGTGGGGGCTGAGAATTTAACACAGGGGCCTTTAGCAGAAATTTCATACCCAAACTCTAATACCTGTTACCTGGAACTAAAACAGTAGTTTTAAAAGAAAGTAGGGGAATATGTAATTTTTTTTCTTAGTGAACACGTATTGACAATTAGGCAGACAATATTACCATCTATTCTTGTGAGGGTGGCAATAATTTAAGTCTTCAAAAACAATGAGAAATTAGACAAAGTACAATTAGAAAAGAAAGAAAGAGACTATAATTATATGAAACAGAGCTCATGCTTTTGAATAATTATGCATTTAGCTTTTTCTTGATGTCACTTTACCCATGCACTGAACCAAATAGCCTCAAAAGAAAACTTGACAGAAATCTTAGAGCGAAGTTAGCAATATTCAACATTCTAACAAAATAACAAAAGAATCTAATTTGGTTAAGTGTTATGTCTTTATAAGACAAAGAGTGTGGGATGGGGAACAGAATGTGATTGAAAATACATTTTCACCGACGTGTACTTTTGTGGGCAGCTGCCTTCATATACACAGCCGCTTATTTGCAGGGAGACTGAGAGTTACTGAAGCAAACACTGCTTTATCTGCACTATGATTCTGGATCGATGGTGTGCTTGGCGCACTGTGCGAAGCCATCTCAGGATTATGTTGCTGCTTTCTTTACTGTTCACCCAACAGACAAAAGAGTCAAAAGAAAAGAAAGAAACAGAAAGAGAGACTTTTTATCTCCCAAATCCAGCTTTCATATGCCAATTCCCAGCAGGAAAATCTCCCAATTTCCCTTTCACACTCGAGAACATGTCAGAGCAACAGGCTAGGAGTGACATCAAAGGGCACAAGCACCCAGGGGCCAGAGAGACCTGGAGGCTTCTTGTGTCCTGGGGTGAGAGACCCCATTCCCCCATCTCTCTGGGTGTTTTAGGGGTCCCACTGGGGACTCTTCTACATGCCAGTCAGCCTGGTTGATGCCACAGAAATAGACTGTATTGTTGGCCCAGAGAACTCCATGCAAATTGTTGCTTGAAGACGATGACTATAGTTTCTTACATCTTCACAGGCAACTGGCGGGGCACTGGTAGCTCACCCCATCTTGGAGGCTGAGATTTGAGGGTCATGGTTCAAAGCCAGCCCAGCATGAAAGTTTGCAAGCTCTTATCTCCAATAAACTACCAGAAATCCGGAAGTGGAGCTGTGGCTCAAGTGGTAGAATGCTAGCCTTGATCAAATAAATCCTCCCAAAACAAACAAACAAAAAAAACGTTCAGGGACAGTACCCAGGCCTTAGGACACACCCCCCCCCTCCCACACACACGAAGAAAGGAAGGAAGAGAGGAAGGAAGGAAGGAAAGAAAGAAAGAAAGAGAAAGAAAGAAAGAAAGAAAGAAAGGAGGAAAATAACAGGCAACTGGAAGCAGTACTTTTTGTTCCTAGCATTGGAGGTTGAACTCAGGGTTTGCACTTAAAACCACACCCTCAGCTGCCAGTTCCAACACTTTTTGAAGACTGATCATACAATGCCATAATTGGAAAGATCCATACCTGACCTCATGAAATCGTCCATCAGTAAAATGCACGTACTCTAAAAATAATCCTATAAAAGTACCTTCAGGCTACAAATAAAAGGTGTATATGAAAACATAATTAACTTCATGTTTAGACTTGGATCCTATCTCTAACATATCTCATTAAATATGTGCAAAATATTCTAAAATCTGAAAACAAAACCTATCCTAAGTCTAAAACACTTTGTTCCCATATAGTTTGATAAGGGATTTTTAACCTGTATAATGTGAATCTAGCCTTAACACATTCAGTTTATTTAATTTTGCTAGAAAAGGAGCAGTGATACTCTGTTTCAGGAGAATGAAGCAATGCTTCATGTTACTACTCTGTTTTAGACATGATCTCACAGTTTCTTTAATTGGACAGTCAGTCAGATGAAATGGGGTGTGGAAACTCCATGGAATTTCTGGCTCTGCTCACACATTAGTGACCTCTCGCTGAATTCCTCCATATGAAATCATAGGTGACCCACATGGTAAAGAGCTGCAAGAATATAAGAGAATACTTGGTTTATATAGAACCAAAGGAAACCACAATCTCCTTCAGAAAAAAAATATATACATATATACTTAAAAATGATATATAATTATATATAAATATGTAAAAACTATGTATATAATTATATATTTAAAAACTAAAAAGAAACTTTCCCCTTCTCTATTCTATTCCTAACATACTTATTCTAACATTCTTGTATTTTAGAATGTACAATCATTTGCTCTGGCTATTTCTGAGATTGGGAAGTGGTTAACTTGACCCTTGAGTGATGAACTAAACTTAATTTTATACTCAGAAGTTTGGAAATGGTAGATTTGCCAGCAAAGTGCTCTTTGTTTTTTGTTTTGTTTTGTTTAAAAAAAAACCAGGAAGACCTGCCTCTTGTTCTGTGGAACCACTATAGTAGCACTTTTAGTTGTATCCTTTGTAGCAGTATCCTGGGACAGGTCATTCTTGCATTCCTGAGTTCACATGAGAACGTGTCCTTAAGTTTGTGACCCAGGCATACATCAGATGGGGATGATAGTCTGGGAGTCTCTGATCTCTGGACCTATCAAAATGGTCTTAAATTTCTGTAGATGTGACTTTTTATTAGGAAAAAAGATAACTTCCATCAGTTTTTGCTAATAACCTGTTGTAACCCCCCCCCCCCCCCATCAGTATCCCAGGAGCTTGGGTTATTTCTTAACATTGTATTATCTTTAAGTAGTTGTACAAAGGAGTTGCCATTTAACAAACAGTTTATGAATGTCACACTCACCCATCCCTTCCATCCCCACCTATTCTGATACTTCTCTTAATTTTATAGAATATGTATTGGATTCTTGACTGCCCTCTCCCCCTTTTCACCCATCTACCCCTCTCCCCTCCACCATACCTCACACTTTGCAAGGACCTGTTTCCTGGTGATTATTTTGTTGGGCTTGGACTTTTCTAAAGTATGACACTATTTGAGGTCTGCCTTGAATCTAGCATATTTCAGTTAATGCATTTTTTTTTGGTCGGTTGTGGGGCTTCAACTCTGGGCCTGGGCACTGTCTGTCAGCTCTTCAGCTCAAGACTACTGCTCTACAACTTGAGCCACAGCCCCACTTCCAGTTTTATGGTGGTTTATTGGAGTTAAGAGTCTCACAGTCTTCCTTTCCTGCCTGGGCTGGTTTTGAACCATGATTCCCAGATCTTAGCCTCCTGAGTAGCTAGGATTACAAGAGTGAGCCATCTACACCTGGCAGTTAATTATTTGTATAAATTTAAAGGCCATTTAATAAATTAACTTGCAATCTTCGATAAGGGAGCTAAAACAATAGAATGGAAGAAAGACAACCTCTTCAGTAAATGGTGCTGGCAAAATTGGTTAACTACATGTAGAAAACTTAAGCTAGATCCTTATATATCACCCTGCACCAGAATCAACTCCAAATGGATCAAAGACCTTGAACTCAAAGCAGACACTCTGAAAACATTACAGGATGGAATAGGAGAAACCCTGGGTCTCCTTGGCTCAGGCCGAAATTTTCTGAATAGAGACCCGGAAACACAACAAATCAAAGAAAGGCTGGACAAATGGGATTGCATAAAGTTGCAGAGCTCCTGCAGGGCAAATGACATAGCTAGCAAGATCAATAGAAAGCCCACGGATTGGGAGAAGATCTTTACTAGCCATACAACGGACAAGGGTCTCATATCTAAAATATACTTGGAACTCAAAAAATTAAACCCCCCAACAACAAATCCTCAAAGAAACAACTGCCCAATAAATAAGTGGGTGAAAGACTTAAAGAGAAACTTCTCTGAAGAAGAAAGAAGGATGGCCAATAGATACATGAAGAAATGTTCAACATCCCTAGCCATAAAAGAAATGCAAATCAAAACAACATTGAGATATCACCTCACTCCAGTTAGAATGGCAAAAATCAAGAACTCTAACAACAACAGATGCTGGAGGGGATGTGGACAGAAAGGAACCTTACTTCATTGTTGGTGGGAATGTAAACTTGTTCAACCACTTTGGAAAGCAGTATGGAGGTTCCTCAAAAGACTTCACATAGAGCTCCCCTATGACCCAGCAATCCCACTTTTGGGCATTTACCCAAATGTTTACAAACAAGACCACACTAAAGCTACCAGCACAACTATGTTTATTGCAGCATTATTTACCATAGCTAAGATATGGAACCAATCCAGATGCCCCTCAGTAGATGAATGGATCAAGAAAATGTGGTATATATACACAATGGAATTCTATGCCTCCATCAGAAAGAATGACATTGCCTCATTTGTTAGGAAATGGAAAAACTTGGAAAAAATTATATTAAGTGAAGTAAGCCAGGCCCAAAGAAACGTAGGTCCCATGGTTTCCCTTATTTGTAATATCTAGTATATGTATGAGTCAAGCGGAAAAGGTCAGATAATGTGATGTCAGGAAAATGAACCCTTAGATGTGTATTTTAATGTTTTTTTCTTTCATGCATGTGTTTCTAACACATTTATAAGATTATCTCTTTGCTGCTTTGTATGTCCCTCCCCCACAGTATAACCCTTGCTTTCACTATATTTGATGTCAGTATAACTTGTAGAGGAGATGGGGAAAAACCAGTTGTTTAAGGATACAGGTGGACCTATTGCAACAATGAGAAGTACAAGTTGTCATGTCCAAAACGAGCTTTACAACGTTGGTGGGGGTGGGGGGGTGGGGGGGGAAAGGAGAAGGATTGGGATTAGGGGGGGAGGGGGGAGGCTGGGAAGGGATGTGAAGGGTAAACAAAGGAGGAGGCTGCAATGCTTGGTAAGAAATGTACGCATTATCCTGCCCATGTAACTGTAACTCCTCTGTACAGTATGTTCACAAATAAAATTAAATTAAATTTAAAAAAAACTAAAAAAAAATAAATAAATAAAAAAAAAATAAATTAACTTGCTAGTTTATAAGCTAATTCTAGCTTCTACACATGAGAGAAAACATTCTACTTTTTTCTCTCTGGGCCTGACTAACTTCACTTAAAATATTTCTTTTCTAGGTCTTTCCATTTCTTTACAAATGGCACAATATCATTGTATTTCTAATGGTTAAGTAAAATTTCACTGTATATACATACCACATTTTCTTGATCCATTTGTCTACTGAGGGCAATCTAATTCCATATCTTGGTGAATAATGCTGGAATGACCATGGTTGTACTGGTGGCTTTACTGAATCCTGGTTTGTAATCTTTTGGATAAATGATCAGGGATGGTGGACCATAACAAGCAATAAAATAGAAATGGCCTCCCATCTAAAAAAAATCCAAGGATTTGATGGAGTTATAGTCAAGTTCTATAAGGCCCTCAAAGGAGAACTAACATCAATACTCCTCAGACTCTTCAATGAAATAGAAAGGGATCTATGGAGCTTAGATTTTTATGACAGTTCTCTATTTCTACTTCAGTTTTATCAGGAATTATAGCTCCATAGTATCATTTAGATGAGAGCCACTCACTCAAGAACACTCAGGGCACAGAAGCCCATGAGTGAAGACCAGGGAGGAATTTTTATGTATAGTAATAAGTCACCTCGTATTTCCTTGGACTTATACTGATGTTTCTCAAGCCACAGTTTAATTAAATCAGTTAATCTGGATTTCACACCAGACAGGAGAATAGGAATTTTGGTGAGCAATGTGCACAACTCTGCGTTAGTTGTATTTCTTTGGTAATTTTCACATGCACTGAAGTTTGAAATGCATTGATTGATAGTATATTGGAAAAACCACAATATTTTTGTTTCAGTGATAAAAGAAATACACAATAAAAAAAGTTTTGAAATAGCATCACTTAGGACTAGTTGATCATGTGATCAATTAAGTATAATTAATTTTATGCTGAATTTGGATTCCCTCTCTCCCTCCCTCCCTTTATTTCTTCCTCCCTCCATCCCTCCCTCCCTCCCTCCCTCCCTCCCTCCCTCCCTCCCTTCCTTCCTTCCTTCCTTCCTTCCTTCCTTCCTTCCTTCCTTCCTTCCTTCCTTCCTTCCTTCCTTCCTTCCTTCCTTTCAAGGGATGCTGTACACGCACATAAAAGGAAAAGTGACATGCCTTTGTTGAGAGTGTTTATGGAAAGCTATTTTTTGGAGAGAACACTTAGATGGCACTCTGTCTGTCTGGTGGGAAAAGGTTTTCAGTTCTTGTCTGTTGATCTTGAGGTTTTGTTGCACAGGGGAATGAGACACTCAGAGTGTTTATATCCATGGAAGCAGAAGTGCTTTCTCTCCCCCAGCCCTGTCTTCCTAAGATGTCATATCTTGAAGAAAACAAAACAGAAAAGGAACAAATTTATTCTCCGGGAGCTTGGAGGAACATGAATTATTTATTCTTAGAAATCCTCTACTATCTTTGCATGAAAGAGAGCCCTATTATTAAAAGTGAACGTTTCTTTTTCTGCATGTCAATAAGGGGGAGATCAGAGTGGACTGGCTGTTAGATAGCTTTCTCCTTGGAGACCCAGATCTCCACGGCAGCCTCTGTAGCAGTTCAGTTAGTTTAAGCCAGTAAAATCATTAGAACTGATATATTAATGTCTGCAATTGATGTGACAGAGGTTGGCTACTGAGGCAATCGAAAAGGAAGAAAAGGCAATTAAAATGATCCCAATTATCTTTTAATTATGAATTAGCACCTTTGCATAAATCATAGCAGAGAATTTCTGGGTGCACGTGTGTGCATGCATACCCTTAAATTGCTTGGTTTTATTAGGCTCCGTATTGTCTTCCAGCTAGGTGCAGCAGTAAATTCTCTACTACCTTCATCCCGGAGCAGAGGAAGTCAATTCTTTTTGCCTGGGGAAAAATTTAGATTTTTCCCTCCATGCCAGTAATCTCATTTTCTTTCCAAGCAGTTGTGCAAATGAAAACAACCCTTTTGTCTTTCCAGTTCACACTGGGCTTCTCTGAAGCTGGAAGAACATGGTGCTCTTGATAAAATAAATTTGAGGTAGAAAGAGGCAGCTGGGCCTTTCAGTCCTGGGGGGATGGAAAAGAAGAGAGAACTACACACTGGGCATGTTGTTCTGTCAGGCAGCGGCTTTGGGAGTCACAGCCTTTTGTGGGAGTCACAGCCTCTTGTGAGCCAGTGGGAAACTGGCTGTCCTTGCTTTAGGGGAAGTAGTGAGCCAGAGACGGTTAGCGTTTTAATCTGAGGACCTAAAATACTGGCTGTTTGTATGAGCTCTTGTCTGTTTTGGAGGTGAGGGGTATCCTAGGATTTGATTCATTTTTATAGGAAAACCTTATGTCTAGCTGGGTGCTGGTGGCTCCCACCTGTAATCCTAGCAACTTGGGAGGCTGAGATCTGAGGATCACTGTTTGAAGCCAAACAGAGCAGCAATATCTGTGTGAGACTTATCTCCAATTAACCACAAAAAGCTGGACGTGAAGCTGTGGCTCAAATGGTAGAGTGTTAGATTTCAGCACAGACGTTCTCAACAGCATCCAGGTCCGGAGTTCTAGCTCCAGGACGGGGGTGTAGAGGGGGAGAAAGAAACCAAACCAAACAATCTAGATGTCCGACTTATACAGACAACCCAGACCAGCCTAAGAAGAGAAAAGGACTCTTTGTGGATTTGCCTTTATTAAAAGAAGTCGCTTTTCAAAGACAGGTGTTAGGCCGACAGAGGACAGTGTTATATGCAGCCTCATTCCTCTTCTCCTAGGGCCTCCCATTGCTCAGCACCTCTGTGCCACAAACCTCGCTTTCTTGCTCCCGATTTCCATCTCTCTCTCCTGGCCCTGCCTTTCTTTTTCTCCTTATTATCTAGGAGCTCAATACAGTTCTATGAAGCAAAAGATTAGATACAACCCCAATGCCCATCCATGGGAAGGGTTGCTAAAATACAGCACGGCAGATCCATTTACAGACATACAATGGAGCTGGAATAAAGGATGGAGACACCCATGCACTGATAAGGAGAGGTCTCCACCATTCATTACTTGCAGAAAAAGAAAAGACATGGACAGTATATACGTTGTGCATTTTTATGCTATCTTTTGTGCAAAAGAGTGGTGAGGGGAAGAGAATCGATTTCCTTGTGTGTTCCTTTAAAAAGTCTGGGATGATACATAAAATAAAAAATCAGCCTTAAGAGAAAAGGTTACACTATACTACTATTACCCAGCTAGGAAGTGGTTAGCGGAGAAGATATTTCATTGCCTGTCTTTGGGTAGCCCTCAGATCCATTCTACAAAACAAAACACAGAAACAACCCGCAAAACAAACAGAACCAAACGATAACAACAATAAAAGCTTTACATTGAAATAAACATATGCTCAGAAACTTGCACAGAGCCTGTGTCTGCCACCCGGGATGTGAGCTGCCAACACCAGGGCAGCCACTGCCACAGGTTCTCAGTCCTGTTAAAAACTGCACACACTATCCATTTGCCAAAGATCTTATTGAATGCATCAATTAATAAGGACACTACAAAATCTTGTGAAAGTTCAAATCTTTTTCACCAGCCTATATTAAACATAATTTCTAAGAGTACCTGTGGGTTGTTTCTGGATAAGCATTTGTACAGTGAACTCAGTAACGTGAGGTTGTTTCTGGATAAGCATTTGCACAGTGAACAGTAATCCACAGTAATGTGGATCACCCTTCCACGCTGGTAATCTCTGGAGGGCCTTCATAGAAGGAAGAGCAGAAGTTAGATTCCCTTGTGCCTTACTGCATGGGCTGAGACATTTTATCTCATCTTCTCAGCACTAAAGTTGGGATTTGCATCACTGGCTTCCCTGGTTCTTAGGCCTTTGAAACGAGCATGAATTATATCACCTATTTTATATTTTGAACTTCACACACACACAAACACACACACACACACACACACACACATACACACACACACCTTTCTCTCCGCAATTGGTTCTGATTTTCTGGAGCCCTAATTAATAAAGACATTTAAAAAAACAATAAAAGAAACACCAGAAGAAATGACTTCGAAAAGAATTCAAAGAATAGTGGGGTGTTTATCTAGCATGTGTAAGATCCTAAGTTTGATCTCCAGCATGGAAGAAATAGTTCAAAATACACAAACACACACACACACACACACACACACACACACACACACAATTTGGGATACTGAGATGATTTAGCTAGTAGAAGGCAAAGTTAGCCACTACCCATAGGACAATAATCAGCACCTATGGACAAGAATACTTTGCATTACTCTCCATTATCTACAATTCCTAACAGTGTAGGCAACCCAGAGGCACTGAAGGAGCAGGTCCACCAGCCACAGTGGGCTGCAGGAAAGCAGCCATCATTTATCCGGAACAAATAAGCACGGCTTTGTTGCAGATGTTACTTGTGGAAACGTTTCTTCCATAAGCATCCTGCCTGATAAGTTCACAAGAGAACAAAGTATCACGGAAGTTTTACATGGCTTCATAAAGAACGTTTCCATGCTTAGATTTGATGATGAGTGGGCAACCACTGGAATGTAGAAAAGTTGTTGGAAAAAAGGAGTGTTCCAGTGGTAACAAGCTGGGCGCTGGGAGGTGGTGGTCCAGGGGTGATGGGCGGGAGTGGGGGTGGGGGAAACAAGCCAGGCCTGTGCAGCATCTTTGCAGCATCTTCTTTCCGGAAATTGGGCGGTGCAGGTCAGAGAATTTCTTTATGGATATGATATCTACTATGCAGAGTAGATGAGGGTACAAAGACGGAGGTGGGGTGGGGATGGAGTGGTATTTCTAGGTTCTTAGGCTGGCTTGGCGGTGGGGCACTGATTCCAGCTTCCATGACCTGCCCTGGGAAAGGAGAAATCTACTTTCTGTGACTTGTCTTGGGGGTGAAAGACAGGCAAAAGAAACAAGGGCAGGAGAAGGTTCTACAGTCCAAAGAACTCTGTATACTTCAGCGCATCCTTTTTTGATCCCAAGCAGGGAAACAAACATCAGACTGTTCAACTTTCCAATAGCTAGTATAAAGGATGGCTTACGTTCCCAGACTCTGAGCCGTTCACTGCTGTTCGCTTGTCTCCTGCACCCATCGGTCCTAATGTTTTTTATGGCTTGCTACTTACCAGGCCTCCGGCATTCATGAGAAAGCTTCATCAGAGATCCAATAGCAAACACCATATCCTTCCCTCCCCCACTCCTGAGGTGCTCTGGAAACTTGGCTATACAGTGTAGTGTTCTTCGCCATGACCAGTGGAAAACTCCCCTCAGAATTACCAAGAGATCATTTGGTGGTGGTTTTGGGGAGCTCTATATTGGCCTTCCCATTGGGTTTGTGTTTTTGAGAGGGTCACAACACTTGTATAGAGTTCAACTTAGAACATACTACTGGGTTTTCAAAACAGTTTCTTTTGAATTTTGGGGGTTTCGAATGCATAATCTGTTTAAAAATTAAAAATGCAAAAGAAATATAAAAAAAACAAGAATTAATACAAACGAAAATGTGAAAGATAAGACTGTTTTATGGACAAAAATATTCTGTCTTTTTTTTCCTTCAAAGAAAATGTGATCACATTGTTGAAAAATCTAACTTTTTTGAGGTTTATTGGAGCTCTACTTCTGTATTGGTTAAGTACACTTGTGAGTGTGACTTGGGTTTCTCATGGCCGTAACTATCGCTGGAGTTAGCTAACTCTGCACGGGCTCATCAGGCCTCAAGCGGACGTCGTGTGATTTGTGCTTCTGGCTTTGGAGACTCTCCAGAAGGACACAGCAGGACACAGAGGAGGCGCAAGGTGGGGCTGCTGTGATGTCGCACTTCCCAGGGCCGCCCTTAGCCCATGGGGACTCGGGTACAGCCTTTCCTCGGTTGCTTCTGCAATACCCATGGTATTCATGAACACCCCGCGACACCAGCCACGCTGACCCCAAGGCTTCCACTGTCCAGGGAGGACACGGTGGCATGGTGTGAGCAAAGACAGGAAGCCAGGGTGAAGGCCCAGGCTTTGGAAGACAGGCTCTGTGTTCTTGTGCCATGCAGAGCCAGACGCCCTTCCCTGCTTCACCTGTTGGGTCTTCTACACTGGGGCTGGCTGCCCCAACGGCAGGATCGGGTGGCTCGTGTTGGGAGGTTGCACCCCAGCAGACAAAGCCGTGAAGTCCTAGCCCCAACTTGAGGGCCCCACTGCTGTCAGGAGGACCCCTGCCTGCTATTCCCAGGCATCCCCAACCTGTCCTGTGAGCAACACCCAGACTCCACGCAGGGTGTCCTCCACGGCATTCAGTTTCTGTGGTGCTCCGTGGCTGTTAGTGGCTGTCAGTGGCTGTGGCCCTCCCTGGCCTCTCTGGAATTGTTCTAAGCTGTGAATACCCCCCATGGTTCTTCCTTCAGTTGCGTTCATCTTTAGTGGGCCTCGATGGGCCCTGCAACCTTCATGGCCTACAGGGGTGAAGTTAACGGGTGGGGAGTAAGTAGCAGGAAGAGCTGTGAGTGCACCAAATAGTTCACATCACCTTACTCCACGGTCAGGGAAAGCCCAGAGCAAGCGGGAGGCTAATGAACGCATGAAGCTAGAAGCAGACCACTAGGTATCAAGCGCTCGCTGCTTGCTCCCATTTGGAACTGTTTTAAGACGCATTGGCAATACAGATTTTCATGTAAAAATCCCTCCGTTTTTGAAAGTTGGCAATGGGGTACTACAGTAAGGTAAATAAGAGTTGATGTATGGTGGGAGGAAGGAGGAAGATGGAGTTGGTAGAGTTACAAGGCTGGGCACTGAGAAAAATTGGCATGTAGTTTGCTCTCTGCACGTTCATCACCCCACAGGGGCCGGGCCGGGGCAGGGAGCGGGTGCACTTCTGCACTGTACATCTCCCAGGGGGGCTTTGCCGGCGCTGGAGCCAGCACCTGGGGACAAGGAGGGGGTGTCTGGAATGGTTGCTCTGGGGTATTCTGTGGTTCCAGAATAATTCATGGGCTTGTTATTTGTGAAAGTTGCCACCAGAATTTTGAAAGGGAGTCTCATGAATCTGTCGATTGCCTGGGGTAGCACGGGCAGTTTAGTGATGATAATCCTTCTAATTCATGAACACAGAGTATCTTTCAATTGTGTCTGCCTCAGTTTCTCTCATCAATGTTCATCCCCTTGGCTAAATGTATGTCCAAGTCTCCTCTCTGTCTGTCGTGATCATGATCGTAATTGTCTTTCCTCGATGTTCTCTTTGGATAGGTAGCCTTCCCTCCCACCCCTACTTCTTTGCCTTTTTCTTTTGGTGTGCCTGGCCGGGACTCGAGGCCTTGAGCTCTATTTAGCTGTCTTCTTTCATGGCGGGTGCTCTAGCACATGATCCATGCCTCCAGTTCTTTGATTTTGAATAGTTTGTTGTGGCTATAAAGAAATGCCACTGATGTTTTGCACATTGATTTTGTATCCTGAATCCATTTATTAATTTGAGTACTTTTAAAGTGGAATCTTGACGGTTATCTATGTACAGGATTATGTCGCCCGCCAACAGTGACAGGCAATGAAGACAGAAGTAAGCAAGGGGACTGGCACCATACCCAAAACGACCTGCAATGCAAAAGAACAACTAACAGAAGCAAAGGCCACTCGTGGATTGGGAAAAAGCATTTGCAAGTGCACATCTGATATGGGCTAAATCTCAGAGAGAAAATAGTCTGTACTTAGAACATGGGGAGCATGCTTGAAGAGACATTTTCCAAAGGCCTACTGATGCCAAAGGATTTCCCCTTACTAAGAATCGGGGAAGAGCAAATCCAAGCCATAGAGAAATGCCTCCCTACGTCGGTTAGGGTGGCTGTTATCAAGAAGATGAACGTACGGTCTGGGTGAGACCTGAGCAAGTCAACATAGGCATTATTGAAAGTAGTTTGGAGATTTCTAAAAAAAAATAGAATTACCCTATCATCCAGCAATGCCACTACTGGGCATCATCCAGAGAAAGGAAACCAGAGTCCCCGAGAGACACCTGCACTTCCATGTTCATTGCAGTTAATATATGGAAACAACCCAGGTGAATAAACAACCCAAGGGGAATGGCTAAAGAACATGTCGAGTGTGCATCTGTCTATCTACCTAGGAATATCACTCAGGCTTAACGTGGATGGCTGGCTTGCCATTTGGGATAGCGTATGTGAGCCTAGAATGCTCAGTGAAATAAGACAGACCCATAAAGAGACAAACTGTACCGTCTCACCTGCAGGAAAAAAACCCCCATTGAATTCATAGAAGCAGAGGTAGAAGGTGGGAGCCGGGGACATGGTCGGGACTTGGTGTGTGCTGGACTCAGGATACAGCAAGTTTCCACTCTGTAGTTTCCGGCATGTAGAATGAATAAGTTCTAGCGATCTACTTTGCAATAGTATTCTATCATGCATACTCTATGTGTGAACCTTACATGTTGTGAGGTGATATGCACTAGACATTTGCGATGAGAGATCTTAAATATTGTCACTGTAAAAGGAACCTGAAGAGATGTCTGATTGCAATATTCAATTTCATAGAGAAGTATATAAAACCTCCTACGTTTACACCTTAAGCACATAGAATTTTTACTAAAAACAAACCCTTGAGCTTCATTGTGTTCCATGGATTCCGCTGCTGCTCTTCCCAACACAGATAAATTCAAGTAAGAAAGCTCAGCAGAACTTTGAAAAGTCTTGAGAAGGCGTTTGAAACAAAAATGCTGGAGGACTATCTGATACCTAGTTTTCAGCCTTTGCACTGAGAAATCACCTCCCTGTCTCCGGGGGTGAGGGAGACCCCGCGGAGGATACTCAGTGAAAGGTGTCACTTTGCTCCCTGGGAGCCGAGGAATGCATTTATTTAGTGCTGATGAATCTGCAGCAGGTATAAGCAAACACGGATACTTTTCCCCCCAATACTCTGAAATAGAACCTTCTGAACTTTCTGCTTGCTCCGTGGGACTGAGGTTTGGACTCCGGACACCTGCATTGGTTGGGTGAGCGTCGCTCCAACTGTGCCTTCCTTCCCGCCACCTTCAGTCCTAAAGGAATTGCTGGCTTTGCGGTAGGAACATCCGAGTCTTCGTGACTGACAAGAGGACAGGTCTTGGTGCGGGTTGGGGCCGGACTCTCGGGTCTCGCCTTGTCCTGGTGAACCCCGCTTTGTGGGAGGACCTTGCTGGCCTTGTGTTCCACTTACTCCAGCATGCTTCAGGTGTGCCGTTCACAGGACAGCAGCTACCCCTTCCTTCAACGCACGGCTTCGTGGTTAGACTCAGATCCTCACCTTTGTCTACACTGTTCAGCGAGGCCGTCTGGTTGGAACATGGTTTTAGAGATGTCATGAGAAAACGTGAATTCTCTTGTTACCCCCCCCCCCCCCCCCCCGCGGTAGGAGGTGCTCCTTTAGGTCAGGGCAGGTGCTGGGTTAGATTCGTTAGCGAGTCAAGTTGAGATCCTGTCCCTCCCTGAGGCTCCTTGAGCTGGGATGGTGTGAACTGGGTGACCCTAATTACAAGTGGCTCACTCCCCAACCCCAACTGATCATCTAGATCTTCCTTTCCCTTCTTCCAGGTGGTTCTGGATGCTGCCTGAGCCGAGCTGTCCCTGAATGCTCTCCTCGAGTTCTAGGCCAGGCAGTGGAGATAGCAGGATGGTTCAGTATCCAGCCTCTATGAGTCAGCCTCCTCTGGCTTTGTTCCTCTTCCAGGACGGTTTTCTCTCCCCCAGGCCGACTGTGTCTGCCCCCAGGCGTCTGGAGAGTATTCTCACTTGCAACAAGGATGATCGCAGTGCAGTGCAGCATCACAACTCAGTGTGTCACAGGGAAGCAGGGCTGTGGTCTCGCCTCCGAGCTACAAACCCAAATGTCCTGCTCGTAGGGAGACAGAACACTAGTTCACATGAACTGCGGAGAACAGTTCTGGAACCTGTCATTTGGACTATCACTTCCAGCAAGCACATTGTATTTAGAAACATAAATCTACACTTGAGCATTTACCTTGAAAGCTCTTTGGTGTTTCATGTAGTTTCTTAGAACTGCTGATAGCTGACTTCATAGATAGATGAAATTTTAAGTTGGCTAGGGCTGTGGGTTGTTGGTATAACTCGTTTGCTTGACAAATATGAGGTCTTGGGTACTGCAAAAGAAAAGAAAGCACTGAAGCAATCAGATAATATGAAAATTGGCTTGTGATTCATTGTCCACTTGAAAAATTTGGGCCATGTATTTTGTGTCAGACATAGTGCTAATTATACAAAATGACTCAGGTATATATGATGGGTTCAAGTATTTGCTTATTTAAATGATTAAAATGGATTATTTAATGGATGATTATGCATGTATGAATATATGTGTGTTCAAAATGTATTTTGTGCACCAGCCAGAATTCATTTGGAAAAGCAGAGTCATCATGTGTATGGAATAAAGAATCAATGAGCCACGTGGGGGTGTAGCTCAGTGGTTGAACACTTGCTTTGTATAACTAAGTCCAGGGCTGTACCCCAGTCCCCTCCCTCCCATAAAGCATAAACGAGAGGAGTCAATCCTTGCCCAGCTGTGAGAGGACGTGTGAGTAAAGGTCTAGATTAAGTCATCAGGGGAGTCCTGAGTCTGCCTGAACCCCAGTGTGGGTGGGCAGTGTGGATGGAGCTTCCTGTCTAGCCCTCGCATACAATGCTGGACGCGCATGGAAACACGCAGGAAGCTTCTGTGCCCCCTGTGGGAGTCTGGTGGGGAGCTGGGTGGTGCGGGGTGGCAGCACCAGCCATCGGGAAGGAGTCTGAGGGGTCAGAACAGGAGGGCGAGGTTCAGGGGGGACCCCGTGGGCCGCGGGGCCCCTCCCCATGGCTGCGTCTGGCCATGGTTACTTCTGACTGCTGCAGTTCAAAGTCTGCACCAGTTCCTTTATTTTGGAAAAGTATAATATGGAACCACATAGACAATGTCATTTAGGGAGCAAGCTTTCCATCTCTAGTCAGCTTGACGTTCACAGTCCAGCAGAATAATTGATAACAATAACACAGACGGGGCTGGGGAAGGTGGCTTAGTGGTACAGTGCTCGCCTAACATGCATGAAGCCGTGAGTTTGATTCCTCAGTACCACAGACACAGAAAAGGCCAGAAGTGGCACTGTGGCTCAAGTGGTAGAGTGCTAGCTTTGAGCAAAGGAAGCTCAGGGACTGTGCCCAGGCACACACACACACACACACACACACACACACACACACACACACACACACACACACACACACACACACACACACACACACACACACACACACACACACACACACACACACACACACACACACACACACACACACACACACACACACACACACACTCATACAGCCTGTTGCTATCTATCACAAAACTCTTCTGAAATGGCTCCATAAATACATTCACATGCACCTTTTATTTCTAAGACATCATTTCTCTTTTCAATAATAACTTTATTTAAATATTGCTAACTAGGCATGTTAAAAGAAACCAAAATGTGTCTGTCTGGTGCATCAAGCATTTCCTTGTCACAAGTATTTAGAAGAGCACATCCTGTGCTGTGATGGATATGTACAGCTTCCTCTAGAGCAGATCCCTGCAGTTAGAAACTCTCTTCAGTTACAAGTTCTGCTTGTCTTTTTAGGTGTTCTGTGGTGGTCAAGAAAATCCATTTAGAGAACACATACAACTTCATACTGCCTTCCAGAGAATGAACAAGCATTGGTGTTCTCAGATTTGGCAAGGGCTACCCACCCATTGGTGGTGGAAGAAACCATCTGGACTTCCTTTACTAATGGCTGGAAACTCGTGATCTGAGAATCATTGGGGAAATAAATCTGAAACTTACTGATAATTATAAGGAAGGGCGTTTCAGATTTCTTCAGCCTCAATTTTTGTTCTCTTGTAGTGAAAAGAGAAGGACATCTCAGCTTATTCCAGTGACCCTGAATTATTTGAGCAGAAAAATCTCTAGGTGATGCATGGACACAGACTTGGTGGAAGGGAATTTCTCTCCATAGCTTTTATTATTTATGGCCCTGGGACTCATATCCATTGAAAACCTGTTTTCCCTTCTTGCTGTGGTACCTTATAGTATTGTTGTGAGAACTAAATGAGATAGGTATTTCAAGTACTTAGCTAATTGTGAGTCCTCAACAAATGTTAATTTCTTTGTTATTAATTTCTTTATTCTACTATTCTACTATTCAACTCCAAGTTAGTTTATCATGGTCATAATGTACCTTTCTCCTCTAAAGCTTTGACTAAGAGGCTTTTGTGGGCATTGATTTTCTTCATAAATAAAGACTGATGCTTCCTGTGGAGATAATAATAGATTTACTGCAAAGCTGGGGACTGCCTGAACCTTTTTGTTTTTTGCCGTGGGTTGAAGAGAAACCATAGCTAAATAAACAAGAGAAATAGAAACAAGAGGCTGTTGGAGAGACAGGGGAAGAAAACCCAACATCTCTCTCATTAGATTTTGGAAGACGTTTGATATGATTTGTGGAATAATTAAAATAGTGTTTTGTTTGGCATCAGAAAGAAATGTTAAACCTTTTTGCCACATTCCTTAATTTGGGTACTTTTAGTGGATGGATACTATTGTATCGATTCAGCAATGTGTGCTGCGTGGGGACAGGAGCTTTCTGTCATGATCACTGATTGACTAGATTCCTTATCCAGCTATTCGTGCTGTTTTTCCTCCAGATATCAGTCAAACAACAAATGATGCTTTCTTTTTCTTAAAATAGGTGACGATTTCTCAACTGAAAAGTCTCATCTCCCTACTTACAAAAATCAGGATCCAGAAAAAAATACTTAAATTTTGTAGCACCCCTCCTCCCCAAAATGTATTTTCCTTATGTTTATGCAGATGAATAAAAGTCTCTAGCTAGGATATTTCATTACCGGATTATTCCTCACAAGCCCAAGGGGAACTCAAATGTGAGCCAAGCTCTAGATTTAAATTATATTTTCTTGGAAATTATTTAAAGATGACATAATATAATGTACCACTGAGGATATAATTTACTTCAGTGTAACATTCTTGTTGTAAAAGAGTTAAATAGCTCCTGGGTGTAGCTTATGAGTTAGGAGAACTTGTCTTGATAGATAATCATTATATTTTATATGAATTTATATATAAAATTATACTGCAATCACAAATCACACACATTAGCACATCAAGTGTATCTTTTTTTAAAACACTTATAGGAACTAGAATTCTCTAGGAAGTTCTCAGTTGAGGTGACAGTCTGTGGAACAGTGATTCCACTTGGAGTTTAAGTAAACACCACTAGACAAGAGATCAGAAGTGCTGTCACCTCTTCTCCACGTTAACCTTCACCATCAAATGAGAGGTGGAGGGACTTCTCATCTCTCCTGCTCTTTGTAGCTGCAGCCCTTGGTGGGAAAGCATCTTAAATATAAGTCCCTGAAAGATGCCCTTTCTTGACAAGGTTTCTTCAACTAGACACGCAATGGCTCCTTCCTTCAAAAAGTACAACTGCGCTCTTCCTATTATCAAATTGATTTTTATTACACAAAATCCATTCAAAGCTATTGTCTAGGCTTTTTGTCTCCTTAATAACAGTTGGCTTGTAGCTAAAAAAAATAGAATGGAATAAAGACAGCTTCTTCAGTAAATGGTGCTGGCAAAATTGGTTAATCACCTGTAGCAAACTAAAGCTAGATCCTTATATATCACCCGGTACCAGAATCAACTCCAAATGGATCAAAGACCTCAGAGCCAAAGCAGACACTCTGAAAACATTACAGGATGGAATAGGAGAAATCCTAGGTCTCCTTGGCACAGGCCGAAAATTTCTGAATAGAGACCCAGAAACACAACAAATCAAAGAAAGTTTAGACAAATGGGCCTGCATGAAACTGCAGAGATTCTGCATGGCAAAGGACATAGCTAACAAGAGCAATAGAAAGCCCACGGATTGGGAGAAGATCTTCACTAGCAATTCAATGGACAAGGGTCTCATATCTAAAATATACCTGAAAACTAAATCCCCCAACAACAAATCCTCAAAGAAACAACTGTTCTGCCCACTATTGTGAAAATACTGTACAGAGGGGTTACAGTATAGTGGGCAGAAGGAAACCTTACTGCATTGTTGGTGGGAGTGTAAACTTGCTCAACCATTTTGGAAAGCAGTATGGAGGTTCCTCAAAAGACTCCACATAGAGCTCCCCTATGACCCAACAGTCCACTTTTGGGCATTTACGCAAATTATCACAAACAAGGCCATACTAAAGCTACCAGCACAACTATGTTTATCACAGTATTATTTACCATAGCTATGATATGGAGCCAACCCAGATGCCCCTCAGTAGATGAATGGATCAAGAAAATGTGGTATATATACACAATGGAATTCTATGCCTCCATCAGAAAGAATGGCATTGCCCCATTTGTTAGGAAATGGAAAGACTTGGAAAAAATAATATTAAGTGAAGTAAGCCAGGCCCAAAGAAACATAGGCCCCATGGTTTCCCTTATTTGCAATAACTAGTATATATCTGGGACAAACAGAAAAGGTTAAAAGCTATGTACATATGACCAGATAAGATGACGTTAAGTGAAATGAACCCCAAGAAGGGACACAAGTGATTTTTTTCTTTCTTGCTATTGCTTCTAACTTATTTTTAAAGTACCATGTGATTTTTTTTTTTGTTGCTTTGTATGTCCTTCCCCCATGGTATAACCCCTGTTCTTACTGTATTTGATGTCGGTATAATTTGGGGAGGGGAAGGGGAAAAACAAAATGTTTAAATAGGGATACAGGTTGACCCATGGTAACAATGAGATGTACAAGACACTATGTTGAAAAATGAACTTTACAATTTAGGCGGGAGGTGGGGGGCTGTAGTTGTAGAAGTGAGGAGGGAAGGAATGATAGGGGAAAGCGAAGGAGGAGGCAACAATGCTGGACAAGAAATGTACTCATTACCTTGCTCACGTAACTGTAACCCCTCTGTACAGTATACAATAGAAAACATAAAAAAATAACAGTCCACTTGTTATCCCTTATGATAAGACAAAAATTAAGGAAAAAACGAATCACAAAATAAATAGGGTAGGAAGGGTCAGTTGCAGGACATTGGCACAGCCATCTGCAAGTGTTCCCATGCTCGGTGAGTGACCTGGCCACATGCCAAGCCCCGTCACTGCGACGTGCCCGGAAGGCTGCTCACACTCAGGGGCTTTTCTCTTTATTTATCCTTGGAACTCTCTGGCTTTCCTGGGCGAGAGTTTCAGGAAGACCATCTGAATCCAGACTGGGGTTTGAAATGAAGAGCTGTGGGCGATTGCGTTCTCCTTCCAGCTCTCCTTTCCTCTGCTTCTGTTCCCATCTCGGGGTGAGGGTAAGCCCATCCCCACCTTCCACCTCCCGCTTTGTCTGCATTAAGTCCCACCTGGCAGCGCTAACATGCAGGAACGCAGCACAGGGGGAGCGTGGAGCAGGACAAGGCATGATGACGTCGGGTTTCTGGAACGTGACCTCTTGTTTTCTGGGAGTTTGTGCATAACTTGCGTAGTTCCTGGTGCACATAGGGTGTTTGGTTCAGTGCTCAAGTTCCCTTCCCTGTCTCTTGGTCCCTCCCAGTACTCCCCTCTCTCACTTGAAGAAATTCAACATTTTATTTTATTTATTTATTTTTGGTACCAATACTGGGGCTTGAGTTCAGGGCTTCATGGTCTTACTTGGCTTTTTGATCAAGGCTAAAACTCTACCACTTGAGAGCTGCAGCTCCATTTCCTGCTTTTTGCTAGTTAATTGGAGATGAGAGCCTCTTGGATTTGTCTGCCCAGGCTGGCTTTGAACCATGATTCTCAGTTTTTGGCCATGTGAATAGCTGAGATTACAGGCGTGAAAAACCAGCACCAGGCTTAAGAGATTCCACTCATGAAGGAGAAGAGGATGCTGATAGGGACCCTTCAGCCACGGCTCCTAGATTAGAAAAATGGAACACTTCCGTTCTTGTGTGGGCTGGACAGGGCCAAGGAGCCTGTGAGACAAACATTTCTCTGATAATCTATAATGCTTATTTGTGAGTGAGGAGTTCCAGAGAAGTAAAGCTTCCATAAGCTAATTCATTCCAGCCACAAATTCCACCCTGAGATGTCACAGAGAAGAGAGGCTAAGAGACTCTTAAGAGGCTCTGGCAGGAAGCTATAGTTCGGTGTAACTGCTGAGCTCTGCCTTCTAAGCCTCCCTTCTGCCCCAGGACCAGGGCACCAGAGGGGTCTGGCTTCCTGCAGAAGAGCCTGCCCAGCAGCTTGGTGCACGCCAGCTCCAGTCCTTGCAGTGATTCTCTTTGTTCTGTTCAGCCTGTGTCCCCAGAGAAGCTTCTAATGTCAGGGATACAAAGGGCTATTCAGGCAATGTTGCTTTCTTGTGCAGGTCTCCCCTGAATCGCAAGAGAATAAGCTCGGCAGAGACTTCTTTCCCTTCCATTTTTCTTCTCCAACGTCCAGCTTTGAACCAACACCCCGAAAGCACATAACCCCTCAAGAGCCCTCACCTGCCGAGCCTTTGTGCAGGTCCCATGTCCCGCCTGCCATGCCCCTCTTCTCTCTACCCCCAAATCGATTCAAAATAAGATCAGAGACTTGGAAGGGAAGTTTATTTTTGGTGCTTGCTTGACGCATTAAGACTTTAAAGCCCCTGGTTTCTAGGCCTCAGTGATAAACCCTTTCCTGCACCTAAAGCTGGCCTGAGACAGTAGTCAAGGCTTAAGGCTTTCCAGCCGGGTAAGTGATAGAGTTGCGTATTATTGATCAGGTAGGCAGTGCCACGGTTCCTGGGAGCATGCTGCTGGGGAGCAGGATAAAATCTTGGTTGATGGATGGATTTTTTTTATCGTTGTTAACTGTAATTGCCAGATGTGGACATGGATGTGTCTTTGATTTTGATGGTTTCCACATCTGGAAACAAGTATGAATAGGCATACCATGATTTCATACAGCGGCCTTTTCATTTTAAGCTTTGGAAGTAGCACATTTGGTCTGGTTTTGTGGCTCAGCTGATCCAACACACGGGGTTTATTTCATGACTATTTTAGAAAACAGATTCTTGCCAGTTCAGGGACACAGCTGCGGAAGGTGCTTGCGTTTGTTTCATCTCCAGCAGGGGAAAATAACCCCAGGAGAGGCTCAGGAGAAATAGAATTTTTCAGAACTTAGGATTTTCAGAATTTTCTAGGCTAGACAAGTTAGCAGATGATCTTAGAGCAATTTTAAAACAATATTAGTATTCCCATTGCTGCAAGGTGAAGACAGCTGTTAAAACCATTATCTTTATTACCCAGGGTTCTTCTGGAATTTGATCCTATGAAGCAAATCTCATCAATAGCATTCTACTCCTTCATCATCATTATGCAAATTGTGTTACTTCTTTATTTGCATATATGCACAAGATAATCCATTAAGCCTGATTTTCTTTTAGTTATTAGAAACTACTTTAAATTTATTTTGTTTACTTTCCTAATAAGCAATGCCTAATTTACAATCCTTATTAAAATGATTTGCCTTTTCTTATCAGTTTTGAAAAGGGGTAGTAATTGTCATAGTTTGTGACATTTAGGGTATTATACAGTCTGATTTTCTGTTTCTTCAGAGATTCTTTTTCTTTCTTCTTTTTCTTTCTTCTAGACCTTTCTGTGATTGAAAAGTAAATACTTCACCCATTAACATTACCTTTGAATCTGAGAAAAACATTCCATGGTATTTTTTTTTAATCTTAAATAAGCTTTTCTTTCAATTTCCATGCACAAGATATAAGACACTTTAGCTTACTAATGACTTATTTATTGATACCTATTTTCTTGTTGGATTAAAAATAATGATATTGGCATATGCCTGAGAAACATTTCAGTGTTCTCACCACCAGTCTGTTGTAGGTACGCTAAAGTGTACCTTCCCCCCAGTGGGTTCCAATAACTGTCATGTGTCTTCTAGCTAAAAGGAAATGATAATTTCTCATTGTTTCAGAAAGAATTGTGAAATGACTATTATTCACAGTCTCTTAAACTACCCCCTAGCTTTCAGCCTATTCATTCAGACTCATTTGAATTTGTGAGGACTTTAGCTATTCTTTGAGTCGCTATTTGGGGGATGAGGAATAAGAGTACAGGGTACAGATATTTACAGTTTACACACCCAATGAAGAACTTATATCTAGAAAATACAAAGAAGCATTCCATATATACTCAGTTGTGAAATGGATAAAGGACAGGAAGAGACATTGATTAGAGAGGGTAGAAAAGGCCAATCTGCACATATATCATTTGGTCCACGTTACTTTGGTAAGTGCCCACTAAAACCCCAATGAGCTAGCATACAGCTATATGATTGCTGCGTTGAATAAATAGGGCAAGCGAGGTGAGCTGCCCTTGAGGGCTCATGTTTGTCTCTCCACGTAGTGCAGTCCTCTCGGGAGGAAAGGAACGAGCCTGGAGGCAGACATCGAGCCTTAATTAAATGGCCTCTGCAGCAAGGAAGGGGCCCTTTGACACATTTGTGGTAGGGCAGTGGGGTAATTACTGGGCTGTGTCCATTGTACTTGAACTGGTGTATATTACATTAAGGAATTTAAATGCATTGCTCTCCATTGATTAGTTGGTCAATTATTGTCACAAAACATCTTTCTCCTGCTGATTGATGCTTTTCTTTATAAATTGAGAGTTGCATTGAGAGAATAATATGTGCCCAAGGGTTAAAAAAAAATAAACACATAATCCAACCTTAGAACACTAACCCTCAGCCTTTTGCAAATTTGAATAGAAATTTAGAGCAAGAAAGAACTTGAAGTTCTAGATCAGATTTCTCAGGTATTACTGAGCGGTACATTTGTGTCAGGGGGTGTATCAGGCTATGCATCTATTCCAGTGCTCCCATTTCCTGCGGTCTCACAAAATACTATATTGCACGTGGATGAACGCACACAGCTCAGTCATTTTGCACTGAAAACTCAGCCAATGGTTTCTAGAAGTTGAAAGACAAGGGCAGTGGAGGCAGACCCTGCTGGAGCAGGTCAGGAGTTGCTCTGTCTATCAGAACTGTTGACGTCTTCTCTGGGAAGCTCTGTACTGTCCTGAGGTCTGGGGGTCTCTGGAGGAATAGGCATTGTGGGGCATTGGGCGGCCACTTTGGCAACAGAGCTGTTGCCCCTTTGGCTCTTTTTGTTGCTGCTTTTTGATTATTGCTGGCTCTAAAGTGAGTGAAGAGTAACAAAAAGAAATTAACAATGAAGCTAGGCATATACAGTCACAGGCTAGAGAGAGAGCATGCAGTCCTGATGGTGGTTTATTGCTTTCAGTAATACGATTGGCCCTTTCCTCTATTTTCCTCCATCTCAGTAAAGGCAGTGGTGAGCACCACGTGTTTAACATCTAACTTTCTGAAAATGCACATGTGTGTGCGTGCATGCACACACACACATATTTATTACATGTTTTACTGAGAACCAATTCATTCTCATAGAATGCCTGGCCACTGACAAAACCCTCCAATAATAACTTTCCAATCACTAAGTGTTCTAAGTAAAGATTAGGTATTTGTGGGGTATGATGAGAAAAAATTGAAGGAAAATAAATCTGCAGATTTCATGCAGTTGAAGAAATACAGAGGTGAAGGTATTCAAAAACTCTAACCTAACCAGCTCAGGCTGTGAAGTAATTACAATATAGACAACTATTAGCATATTTCAGGAGAGAGGGTTACCACTGGTAGAACAGAGTCACAAGAGAATGTCCAAATAAAGATCAACAACACAAATACCAAACTCATTTAATAAGCATTCAGAGAAAAGAACAAAGTAAAAAAAAATCTTAATTTATGTATATACTAGACATCACTGGAAAAATGAAACAGTTAATTAAATGTATAAAAGGCTGAATTCTTCCTTTAAAGATTTTTCCTTTAAAGATAGTTGTATCAGGTCAAAAGTAAAACAAAGAAACCAAACAACAACAAACAAAACAATAACAACCACCCCCCAATCCAATAATACATTGCTCCTGAGAACCATTTAAATCAGAGCAGCAGAAATAAAGTTTAAAAATTATCAGTTGGATAAAGAGAAATGCAAACAGAAACTAAGTGTGACAATATTAACATTAGAGTATAATTAATACAACCAAAGTGAAAAAAACACAGAAAAGATAGAAGCATTAACAGGATAAATAGGGATATTATGCAATTACAGAAGGCAGAATTTATGATTAAATTGTAAACCTGTATGCACTAAGCATCAGAACATTTAAATAAATAAAACACAATCTGTTAGAAATACAAGGAAAACCTGATAAACACACAATTATAATGGGAAATTTCCATACACATCATCCAAATGGGCTGAATTTAATAGCCTTGAAGTAAGCCAGGGAATATGAAGTGGATATAATACAGCTTGCATGTTGGATTGTATCTTTTCTCCATTTCTCCATATTCGTCAACCTGGGAGGTCATAAGAAAATACTGCAGAATGGATGACTTAGACCACAGACATTTATTTTATCTCTCTCCATCCTTGCTTCAAACCTTCAAAAGAGTCTCTTGTTAGAGTCTAATGCAGATTGTGTCTTTAAGTTGAATCAAATGCTCATTTGCAATTCCCCAAATCCTAGTACTTTTAAGAATTTTACTGAATTTAACATGCTATTATTATATAAGTGAACAACAAAGCCTAGATAACATTATGTGCATTTTCTACATGGTTCACTGAATATCTGAAGTCTACTACAGTTGAAACTTCTTGCTCTGAATGAAAAAAGATTCCTTTCAAATTATGACTGCTCCCTGACAAAGCACCGGGTCCCCACAAAGCTATGATGCAGGTATATGGTGAGATTAGTATTGTTTTATGTCTGCTCACATAACATGCATTCTAGAGCCCCAGGATCAAGGATCTTATTAACAAAATACATTCCATAGGGCAATGGTGGGTGTAAGAGGATGGCTGTCATATTGATTTCACAGAAGGATCTGGGGTCCATTGTAAACCTCCAGAAAGGATCCGTCATCTAGAGATCATCAGGAACACTCATAAGCCATGGGGAGAGGCTGAAATATGAACATCACCAGGAGTTCAGAAGAAGTTGACTTCAACCCTCCCGGATGACACAGAGAGGAGACGTCCAGCCAAGGGTTCCGGAGAGGAGTGATGGCCCGTGGTACCTGGAGATGTGATTGAACTATTAGATTTTCACAATAAAAGCTGCCCAGGGAAGGCGCTGCTCTTTTGGATAAGTTCCTAACGTGGTTTCCTGACATGGCATCCACTTGTGGTGAAGATTCTATCAACGTTGTAGAAATGACAACGAAGGACTCAGCATGTTGCATAATCTCAGTTGCCGCATTCGTGGCAGCGTGTCACATGAATTTTGATAATATTTTTGATTTGATAGTAATGTTGATGATAGTGAAAATACTACATGCTACTGAACAACTTTCCATGGAAGAAACAAAGAGAACTGTTGGCAAACGTTCTCATCTTTATCTTACAAAATTGCCCTAGTCACCCAGAGCTCAGCAACTAGCTCTCTGGCTAGTCACCAACTATCCACATGGAAGCAAAACCTTCCTCCGGCCAAACGGTCAGATGATCACTGGTATTTTTGGGAATATTATTTTTAAGTTGAGGCATATACAGTTTTAGGTTCGGTGCTGTTGTGCATTCAGTGTGATACAGTGTAGCGCAAGTGCAACTTTTCCACATCTTGGGAAACCACAGGATTCATGTGATATTTTTATTGCAATATTCATTTTTACCGAACTATTAGCTTCATGTCAGTGATCTGGAGCAAACCCAGATCTCTGAAAGAAGCCCTCAATTTCCTAGCTTTCATATAGAAAGCAGTGAAAACAGTGTTTATGGAAGATTCTATGGTACGGGGAAAGTATCCTAAAGGTCTTCTTCCTGTACTTGGCCTCTACTTTTCAAGAACAGCTGCGAGTACAAATAGAATTAAAAAGAAGTTTGGGAATGTGAAGGACTGAGATTCAGCGATGTGGAGGAGCTCCTCACACAGACTGACCTCAGCCTGGTGTACGTACAGCTAAAACAGTGGTTTTTCATGGGTTGTGCAGTTTGTCCTTCTGGTTCCGGGTGGGTGGGACATAAAGAGATGATTTCAGAGCTAGACTTTGAATCCTACACAGATACTCTTAAATACACAAGTCTTAGCAATCCCAAATATTTATGTCTCCAAGTATCCTTTAATGAAGAAAAGATTTGGAAACATTCATGCATAAGGTTCTGTCAAATAGCCCCTTAATTGTACAGAGAAATGAATATACACTCCTCAGAATGTATCTGGCTTCTGGCTGTATCTCACACTTCATTTCTTATGACTTTAATATTGTTTAAATATTTGAGTTAATTTTGCTTGACATTGCTTTAAGAGAAGCTGTTATGAATTAAATAAATTGTAAGAACATATCTGTAGGCAAACATTACAATGAAAGCAATATGAAATGTTGTGGGGTGTGGGTGGGGGAGGACGCGTTGAGGAGAGGGTAGACTCATCCTGACTGTGCTGAGAACTCTGGTAGTAGGTAGATAAGAACATGCAGACAGTGCTCCTCCGTGAACACCCCAAATAACATCACACTGCTCTCTCAGTAAGTGACACATGACTGATACTCCTTGGCTGGTCCTGCCATAGTTCTACCTTCCTGTCTCTGCAGCATTCTGGATTGGATACCTTAGTCATCTGGCCCATAAGTATACATTTGACTGTATTCATTGCAGTGGCATGGAGAGTCCTTGAAAAGAAGAGAGGACCACATAAACACTCAGACAGCAATCAAAGGATTTGATGTTCTTAAAGTAGCTAACCTTCAAAAACACATTGCTTAGGCAAACAGGGAACAACCAGCCTGACATATATATGTATTATTTTATAAGACAAATACATGCCCCAAACAAGAGAATCATCTTCGCCTTGCAAAGGCACATACAAACAGAAAGGTAGACATCAAACACATTGCAGTCGCTGGCTAAGTGGGGAGAGGAGACAGGAATGTGAGTGGATTAGCAACTTAAAAGGGAGGGGATTGAAACCAAGCTGGGTGCTGAGGGCGGTGAACTGCACAGCGTGATTAGGACAAGCTCCCTCACTGTTCAAAAGAGCTCTGCAGAGTGTAATTATATTATATAGGATACAAGGATAAAGAATGTGCCTTTAAAAATACATTTTTTACAAGGCAGAATTAAAACATGTATAGTTACTTCAGGAATGAGAAACTGGACATAAAATGGATGAATATATACATATATATATATATATATATATATATATATATATATATATATATATATATGCATATGACTCCTTGCCAAAATAGAAGCCTCTGTTTTAAGAGTCTCTAATTTGAGACTGTACAGGATGAGGCTGGAGGAATTAAAATGGCCTCTGGACAGAAATTTCCCTGCTCTGGTTTTCCATCCTGCTCCTGGCTGCCTGAGCAGCAGGAATTTTCCACAACTGGTGTAATTGTAAATACAGCCTCTCCACCCCAGTCTTCCGGCAATCTCACAACTGAACTCTTGTAAGAAAATAAGTAACGGATGTTTGAATTTGTCCTAGAGGCTTTGACCCTGGGAGGACTTCAGGGGGAAATCCGTGTTGCTGTTCCCCGTGGATTTCCTGGGCTCCCAGGGCAGGAGCCTCGGCCAGCCGTTGCTCCTAGGTTTAGGGTGAGCTGGGCTTGGTCACTGCTCCCTGCAAGAGTTGCAGAAGCTGGGCAGGTGGGCGCCCAGCCTGGCCCCCGCGTGCTCTGAGTGCAGTTTTCTTGAACAAGGACCAGTCTCCACTGCAGAGGGCACATGTCCTTGAGCCTCCTGCTGAAAACTTGGAACCAATTCTCCCTTCCAGTTGGTGCAAGCACGCCTGGTGACCAGAGAACAGGTCCTATTTATGCTCCTGGTAATCGTGCTGCAAGAGGCCATTTGTCACCGAATGCTGGAGGAGACTGCTCAGCAAGGCTACTTTCTCTGCAACTGTGTAGTTTCCTCACTGTGGGAGGTGACCTGCTTTTTCTTTTCTTTCTTTCTTTTTTTTTTTTTTTTTTAGTAACCTTTAAAGACTATTGTAGCTCCATTATCCTACTAGCTCTACCAAGCAATCGTGATCATAACGATCATGATAATCATTCAAGTTTTGGAACACCCTGCATCTTTTAATCTTCTCCATCACCATCACCCCTTGAGGGATATGCTGTGTGATTTCTAGCTAACAACTGGAAATTGGAGGCTCGGGGACACAGCCCAGCTCTGGGGGGGACTTGGCCTCTGCCCGCATGGTGGAAATTGGGGTGCTCTGGTGGTGGAGGTGAAGCTTTGAGCTAGCCGACTTCGCATCCGATGGAGCCACTCATGACTCCTTAGAAGAAGCGGTTTGTTTGTGTGAAAGTTTCAGGATAGAGGAGAGGGAGCATGCATTTTGGATTTAGGCTGACTTAGAGGTTCTTAAGGCCTGGTCACATGTGTGACTCTGGGCAAGTGACTTGTCCTCCTGAAGGTCAGTATAATAGTGAACATGTTCTCATCCCACAGCTGACAGTTTGGCTTTAATAGCAACAACAAACCTCAATAATAACTGTTATTTAATAAAGTGTGTGTCATGATAATTATACCATGCAAAGGCTTTAAAAAGACTTAACTGAGATAATACAACGCAAATCACTTCAGGTGACATGGGGTACTTACTTAATGTTGAAGGAATGTTGCCATTATTTATATAATTATTCTACACAACTTTTAATTATACTTCATTTATATTATATATGCATGATTAGTAATTTTTGTATAATCATGCAATTAATAGAATTAATATCAATGGCTATAGATGATAGGCTGCAATGTTGCAAATTTGATTTTTAAGGAATAGTGTAACATGCTGAAATTCTTTTTTAGACTAATGTTGATAGCTGACATATTCTGAACGATCAGTAAAAAATAGGGATTAAGTTATTTACATTTAGACAGGATAAGTTACATACATTCAAACAAGTTATATTTGTCAAAGTTGTGGAGAATTTAAAACAATGCAGAGGAATTTTCCTTTACATTTAAACATTATCTCCGATGCTTAAGAGATGAAATAAGATTCATATAAAAATTAATGGTACATCGCTTTCTTCCCTCCATTTCCTCCCTCAGTTTTGTTTGGATTTTGATTGTGATTCTAGTTGAAATTAATTACATTTCATGTATTCTAAAATATACTACAAATCATTTATTAATTAGAGTGTAAATATTTAAGTTAGCAAATGCTTTACTTTGGAAGCGAAGTAGATCCTGTTTTGGGTCATCTTTATGAGTCCATGTAACTTGTTTTCCAGTATGTTGTGTCTTTTTCTCCCGAGGGTAAAGAAATAGGTAGAATTACAAGTAATCCCTCAGAACTGGCAAAATGCAGAGTGTTCATGAACTGCACCCGTGTTCTGTTTCATTGGTTTTTGGTTTGTTTGCTTGTTTTTTGAGACAAGGTCTTGCTGTGAAACCCAGAATATCAGAATATTTGTCAGTCTCTGTCCTGTCTCATTCTGGGGCTGCTTCCGAGCTGGGATTACAGTTGTACATCACCATGTATGGCTTGTGTGTGTGTGTGTGTGTGTGTGTGTGTGTGAGCATGTGTGAATGAATGTGTGTGTATGTGTGAGCATGTGTAAATGAATATGTGTGTATGGGTGTGTGTGAGCATGTGTGAATGAATGTGTGTGTATGGGTGTGTGTGTGTGTAAGCATGTGTGAATGAATGTGTGTGTATGTGTGAGCATGTGTAAATGAATATGTGTGTATGGGTGTGTGTGAGCATGTGTGAATGAATGTGTATGTATGGGTGTGCGTGTGTGTGAGCATGTGTGAATGAATGTGTGTGTATGGATGTGTGTGTGGGAGCATGTATAGATGAATGTGTGTGTATGGGTGTGTGTGTATGTGTGAGCATGTGTAAATGAATGTGTGTATGGGTGTGTGTGAGCATGTGTGAATGAATGTGTGTGTGTGTGTGTGTGTGTGTGTGTGTGTGTGTGTGTGTTACTGGAGATTGAGCAGAGTCCCTCATCAATGAGCTACATCTCACAGTTATTTGAATATTTAGGGTCAAAAACTGGTGATTATTATTGTTCTGAAAGACTAGTGTTCATCGGATTGCTGTGTGTGTGTATCTTCTTCATAAGCTATATGGGAGATAAGTTAAATTTGCTATCTCCTTTGAAGTGTAACATGAGTCGATGTAAACATTCTGGATTCATTCTATTAACACGTGCATTAGTGCTTGCATGTATATGGAGGGCTAAAAGTCTTACACATTTTTTGAAGTTTTTTATCTAGGGAAAATCTGAGAGCGATCATAGTATAAAATCAGTCTGTAATGCCTTTAAATCATCATAGCATTTTAGCTCATTTTTACCCCAATTTTATTCTCTGCAATGAGGCCACTTCATGATTGGCCGTTTCCTGCAAGGGACTCCAGGAGCCCATGCCTGCCCTGCTGTGGCTCTTTTCATTCTGAATCTAGGCTACCTTTTGACTTTCTCACACAAAGGTCTGGGAGCAGAATGATGGACACCGGGCTTCCATGGTGATTATACGTAATCCTTTGCTTAATCTGCTGCACAACTTCAAACTCCTCCTCAGCTCCAGCTATTGTCACTGCTCTTACAGATATATATCTAATCTGAAGATAAAAATTGAGAAATAAATGAGGTAAAAATAAAGCATTGTTCAAAGTAGCCTTTTTGG